>NC_084624.1:26550441-26615441 GCF_033978795.1 Nerophis ophidion | reverse complement strand
TATATATATATACATATATATATATATCCTTAACCCCGGCCAAATTGACCCCCCCGGGTCAAAAAGTTTGGGGACCCCTGCTCCAATGTCTCTAGTCATGCTGTTTTTTTTATATATATAATAAGGCCTCTTTCATTAATATTTTCAATTGTTTAAAATGTTTGTATCAAATCTGTTTTTGGTGTAAAATTTTAAATTTTTTATTTAAATCTGAAATAATTTACTTAATTTTTTGGATGAAATAGTGTAACAATTGTAAATAATTACACACAAAAAATATTTCATGAGTAAAAACATTTTCTCCCAGAAACATATATATTTACTGTTTGGTTTTACTTTTTATTTTTTAAATGGCATTTTCATGAACATCATTTGGTATATTTGTTTTTGCGGCACCTCTCAACCTCCATCAGGTTGGATGGAAAGTGTTGGTTTTCATCCAGTATGGTTCTGGACATTGGGGCATTCATCTTTCCTTCTATCCTGACTGGTCTGCCAGTTCTCGCCACTGAAAAACATTCCCACGGCATGATGCTGCCACCACCATGCTTCACAGAAGGGATGTATTGGCCTGGTGATGAGTGGTGCCTGGTTTCCTCCAAACATGACGCCTGGCATTCTCGCCAAAGAGTTCAATCTTTGTCTCATCAGACCAGGGAATTGTGTTTCTCATGGTCAGATGGTCTTTCAGGTGCATTTTAGGAGGGCTGATCACTCTCTGGTGATTATTGTCATTTCAGCAGTGCTGTTGCTTTAGCTACTGCTCAGTAAGTCCAAAGAAAACAACGAACAAGCGATGTTTGGTTGAAACATTCAGGAAGTACCCACAGGGTTGGCGGCACTGTGCACTAAGATAATTCACCGACAAAGTAAAATTTATTTTATTTGCATTCCTAATCACTGTAGAGAACTGGCTGTTAAAGTTAACACCTTTTGTGATTTTCAACTGAATGCACCACAGTGCTAGTGACCGTGAGTGTGTGTCAGCAGAGCAGTTAAAATTAAGAATAGTTCAGCTTGTTGTTGTTTTAACTTTGTTATCAAATAGAAAGTTGATCCTTCACCCCCTTGTCATGTTTAATTGGTTATAATGTATTCAAAGTGTGCAAACCTTTAACAAAATATGGACAGTTGTCGAGGCTGGAGCCCAATATGCATGCTTATGTTGTTTCTTATGAAAAAAATTGCTTAAATGCAAAAACTTTTCTTTAAAGGCCTACTGAAACCCACTATTACCGACCACGCAGTCTGATAGTTTATATATCAATGATGAAATATTAACATTGCAACACATGCCTATACGGCCGGTTTAGTTTACTAAATTGCAATTTTAAATTTCCCGCAGAGTTTCTTGTTGAAAACGTCGCGGAATGATGACGCGTGCGCGTGACGTCACGGACTGTAGAAGACATATTAGCGCAGCACCATTTGCGGCTAAAAGTCGTTTCTTTTCATCATGCAATCAAACAGTATTCTGGACATCTGTGTTGCTGAATCTTTTGCAAATTGTTCAATTAATAATTGAGAGGTCCAAATAGAAAGATGGAGTTGGGAAGCTTTAGCCTTTAGCCACACAAACACCCAGTGATTCTTTGTTTAAAATTCCCGGAAGTGAAGCTTTACTATGGATCAGAGCGGTCAAGCGAACATGGTTCCCGACCACTTGTCAACCGGCAGGTTTCGGTGAGAAAATTGTGGTAAAAAGTCGCCTCTTACCGGAGATCAGCTGAGCTTGTGCCGTCCATGCAGCTGCCGTTGACTTCCCTCAGAGACTGGCCTCAAGACACCCATGGACACACCCCTCCGACTATCAAATTAATAAATGATAAATGGGTTGTACTTGTATAGCGCTTTTCTACCTTCAAGGTACTCAAAGCGCTTTGACACTACTTCCACATTTACCCATTCACACACAGATTCACACACTGATAGAGGGAGCTGCCATGCAAGGCGCTAACCAGCAACCATCAGGAGCAAGGGTGAAGTGTCTTGCTCAGGACACAACAGACGTGATGAGGTTGGTAATAGGTGGGGATTGAACCAGGGACCCTCGGGTTGCGCACGGCCACTCTTCCACGCCGTAATATTTAATCTCACTAAAACACGAGCAACACAATAGAAAAATAAGGAATTTCCCAGAATTATCCTAGTAAATGTGTCTAAAAACATCTGGTTCCGTCCCAATGCAATCGCCTTTTTTTTATTTTTATTAATTTTTTATTTTTTTTCTAGTCCTCCGCCATCAATATCATCATCCACGAATCTTTCATCCTCGCTCAAATTAATAGGGAAATTGTCGTTTTCTCGGTCCGAATAGCTCTTGCTGCTGGATGCTCCCATTATAAACAATGTGAGGACGTAAGGAGCCCTCACCCTTGTGACGTCATCGTCTGCGACTTCTGGTAAAAGGCAAGGCTTTTTTATCAGCACCAAAAGTTGCAAACTTTATCGTCTATATTCTCTACTAAATCCTTTCACCAAAAATATGGCAATATCGCAAAATGATCAAGTATGACCAAGTACTTCCCCCCTGGCTCTTCTCCCTTTATACAAACTGCTGCACCTCCAGTCACCAGTTGTTGAAGCTGCTCAAGTTTGCGGACGACACTACTCTCATTGAGCTCATCTCGGATGGCGAAGAGTCCGCCTACAGGAGAGAGGTGGACCGGCTGGCGTCCTGGTGCAGCCTCAACAACCTGGAGCTGAACGCCCAGAAAAAAGTGGAGATGATCATGGACTTCAGGAAAGTCACAACCCCACCATCCCCCTCACCCTGATTGACTCTCCAACCCCCATCTCCATTGTGGACTCCATCCGTTTCCTGGGCACCACCATTACTCAGGACCTCAAGTGGGAGCCGACCATCAGCTCCCTCATCAAGAAGGCCCAGCAGAGAATGTACTTCCTGCGGCAACTGAAAAAACTGAAAGTGCCAACTAAGATGCTGCATGGTGCAGTTCTACTCAGCCATCATCGAGTCCATCCTCACCTCTTCCATCACTGTGTGGTTCCTGGCGCCACAGTCCGGACAAGAATCGACTGCAGCGCATGGTACGTGCTGCTGAGAAGGTGATTGGCTGCAAACTCCCACCCCTCCAGGACCTGTTCTCCTCCAGGACCAGGAGGCGTGTGGGTCGGATCACAGGTGACTCTTCCCACGCTGGACACAAAATATTCTCCCCTCTTCCCTCAGGCAGGAGACTACGGTCTATCCAGACCCACACCTCCCGCCACCTGAACAGTTTTTTCCCCTTGGCCATCAGACACGTAAACAATACCAAGATCTGATAGCTCAATTATAGCTCATGTTATTCTATTCTGTGTTATGTCTTTTATGCTGCAATGAGGTGGCGACTTGTCCAGGGTATACCCCGCTTTTCGCCCGATTGTAGCTAAGATAGGCGCCAGCACCCCCCGCGACCCCAAAAGGAAATAAGCGGTAGTAAATGGATGGATGGGTGTCTTTTATGTTGCACGATTGCGCCAGGCAAAATTCCTAGTTTGTGAACCCGTTCTCAAACAATGGCAATAAAAACTATTCTGGTTCTGATGACACATAGAATTGACCTGCTATCCTCGTCTAAATAAAAAAAATCTCATTTCAGTAGGCCTTTAAGAAGCCAGTTCAAGAACCAAATAAGTTTGTAAATTGAGATTTCACTGTCTATTCTTATCAGTGACAGAGAAGGAAGGGGCTGGGAAAGCGTCCCTGTCTTTAGCTTCACTATTCTGTATAACATAATATGAGCCTATGGGTGTTTTATACACCAATGCTGTCTTTATTACAAAATATTCAATAAATCAACTTTACACTGTACAAAATGTCATATAGTTTACATGTTTTTCTTGACATCCTTCACTCGGCATTCACGCTCACGTTCACACTTCACTTTCACGCCTTCGCGTTCACTTCTATTAGCAACGCGATCGCGCCATTTCTCCTCCCTTTGTTAACACAAAATGTGCACAGTTGGCCGTGCATTATTGTATTTCATACACAGACATGTCGATTGCAAACATCCTACTGTACCTCCAGTGTTATGTACTCCCGAGTTCTCCGGCCAAACTGCGCCAGCACTTCCGGGTTCTTTAAATGTGTCGTCTTCGCGTGTATCGGGGATCACATGACCCAAGTGTCACAACATATTCAAAGACGCCTGTATTGTCTGCATTTGATATATCATTTACGAGTTCAATATAATTAGGCCATTATGTCTGTTTACATGAGAAAACTATGTTTTGTAGTAATTACGAGTATTTGTTTCGAGTGAAAAAAGGGGCTTGGATGCTCCCCATTTGAATCCATGTCCCCACCATCTGCGCATGCGTATATTTCAGACCCATTCAAAATCTTAAAGGCCTACTGAAACCCACTACTATCCACCACGCAGTCTGATAGTTTATATATCAATGATGAAATATTAACATTGCAACACATGCCAATATGACCTTTTTAATTTACTGAATTACAATTTTAATTTTCCCGGGAGTTTCGTCTTGGAAACGTCGTTTAATGATGACGTGTACGCAAGACGTCACGGGTTTTTAGGAAGTATGAGCGCTACGCACACACACAGCTAAATGTCGTCTGCTTTAACGGCATAATTACACAGTTTTTTGAACATTTGTGTTGCTGAATCTTTTGCAATTTGTTCAATTAATATTGGAGAGGTCACAGTAGAAAGATGGAGTTGGGAAGCTTTAGCTTTTAGCCACACAAACACACGGTGATTCCTTGTTTAAAATTCCTGGAGGTGAAACTTTCCTATGGATCAAGCGAACATGGATCCCGACCACATGTCAACCAGCAGTTTTCGGTGAGAAAATTGTGGTTATAAAGTCAGTTCTTACCGGAGAAAAGCTGAGCTTGTGCCGTCCATAGCTGCCGTCGACTCCCCTGAGACACTGCGCGTCAAGACACCCGTGGAGACACCCCTCCGACTATCAGGTAATATTAAATTCACTAAAACACTAGCAACACAATAGAAATATAAGGGATTTCCCAGAATTAACCTAGTAAATGTGTTTAAAAACGTCGGAATCCGTCCCAATGCAATCGCGTTTTGTTTTTTTTTCTAGTCCGTCGCTATCAATATCCTCAAACACGAATCTTTCATCCTCGCTCAAATTAATGGAGAAATTATCGTTTTCTTGGTCCGAATAGCACTTTTTGGTGGAGGCTACCATTAAAAATAATGTGAGTATGTGAGGAGCCATCAAACATGTGACGTCATCGTCTGCGACTTCCGGTAGAGGCAGGGCTTTTCTCTTAGCACCAAAAGTTCAAACTTTATCGTCGATGTTCTCTACTAAATCCTTTCAGCAAAAATATGGCAATGTCGCGAAATGATCAAGTATGACACATAGAATGGACCTGCTATCCCCGTTTAAATAAGAAAATCTCATTTCAGTAGGCCTTTAATAGGGAATTGGGCTCTCTCACCTGAGTACAATCGTGACTCTAAGTCAGTGTTTTTCAACTTTTGTTGAGCCAAGGCACATTATTTTCATTGGAAAAAACCCAGAGGCACACCGCCAGCAGAAATCATTAAAAACCGAAACTCAGCAGCCGATATTGACAAAAAAAAGTTGTTTTGGAAATTGTTGAATATGAGCAAGCATGCATCACTATATTTAAGCTCTTGTCTCAAAGTAGGTATACTGTCACCACCTGTCACATTACACACTGACTTATTTGCACTTTTTTGCTGTCTTAGTCCTTGTCTTGCGCTCCTATTTTGATGTTTTTTTTCCTGTTTTGTTGGTATTTTCCTGTAACAATTTCATGGCTTCCTTGAGCGCTATTCCCCGGCTCTGCTTGGTTTTTGCAATTGAGACTAAGTCAGGGGTCACCAACGCGGTAGCCCGCTGCCCTGTTCTAAAAATAGCTCAAATAGCAGCAAATACCTGTGAGCTGCCTCTATTTTTTACATTTTATTCATATACTAGCAAGCTGGTCTTGCTTTGCTCGACATTTTTAATTCTGAGAGAGACAAAACTCAAATAGAATTTGAAAATCCAAGAAAATATTTCAAAGACTTGGTCTTCGTTTAAATAAATTCTTTTTTTTTTTTTTTAACTTTGCTTCTTATAACTTTCAGAAAGACAATTTTAAAGAAAAAAATACAACCTTAAAAATGATTTTAGGATTTTTAAACATATATGTCT
The DNA here is from genome assembly GCF_033978795.1 of Nerophis ophidion. NCBI lineage: Eukaryota > Metazoa > Chordata > Actinopteri > Syngnathiformes > Syngnathidae > Nerophis > Nerophis ophidion. The sequence continues at coordinate 26,609,273 of NC_084624.1, read as the reverse complement.
TTTTACCTTTTAAATTCCTTCCTCTTCTTTCCCGACAATTAAAATCACTGTTCAAGTAAATTCTTTTTTTTTATTATAAAGAATAATAAATACATTTTAATTTAATTGTTTATTTTAGCTTCTGTTTTTTTGACTAAGAATATTTGTGAAATATTTCTTCAAACTTATTATGATTAAAATTCCAAACAATTATTCTGGCAAAATCTAAAAAAATCTTTATAATCAAATTTAAATCTTATTTCAAAGTCTTTTGAATTTCTTTTAAAATTTTTGTTCTGGAAAATCCAGAAGAAATAATGATTTGTCTTTGTTAGAAATATAGCTTGGTCCAATTTGTTATATATTCTAACAAAATGCAGATTGGATTTTAACCTATTTAAAACATGTCACCAAAATTCTATAATTAATCTTAATCAGGAAAAATTACTAATGTTCCATAAATAATTTGTTTTATTTTTTTCAAAAAGATACAAATTATCTAGTTTTTCTATTCTTTTTTTCGGTTGAATTTTGAATTTTAAAAAGTCGAAATTGAAGATAAACTATAATTTTCCTTTTTTTCTTGTTTTCTCCTCTTTTAAACCATTCAATTAAGTGTTTTTTTCATCATTTATTCTTTACAAAAAACCTTCCGTAGAAGGAAAAAAAATGTACGACGAATGACAGACAGAAATACCCATTTTTTGTTATATATATAGATTTATTTATTAAAGGTAAATTGAGCAAATTGGTTATTTCTGGCAATTTATTTTAGTGTGTATCAAACTGGTAGCCCTTCGCATTAATCAGTACCCAAGAAGTAGTTCTTGGTTCCAAAAAGGTTGGTGACCCCTGATCTAAGTTGTGCGGACACTTCTTTATCCATCCTTCTTTGTGAGGACATTGTTGATTGTCATGTTATGTACGGATGTACTTTATGGACGCCGTCTGCTTCTCGACACACAGTAAGTCTTTGCTGTAGTCCAGCGTTCAGTTTTTTTTATTTACTTTGTAGCCAGTTCAGTTTTAATTTGGTTATGCATAGCCATGCCTAAGCGTCAATGCCTTTTCTTAGCGGCACTCGCCTTTTGTTTAGTTTTAGTTTAAGCATTAGATACCTTTTTACCTGCACGCTGCCCCCCGCTGTCGTCTGCTTGTTTTTATCACGACAAACCATCGTCGTCTCACAGGACCTGTTCCTGACATCTACAAAGCAATTAGCTACCTGCGCTGTACAGACACTCAACAACGGCACGTGAATTGTGAATTATAATTACTGGTGTGCAACCCAATTAGGTGAAAGTACATATTCTCCCACGGCAAACATGACTGTATTTCACGGCACACTAGTGTGTCGCGGCACAGTGGTTGAAAAACACTGCTCTAAGTTATTCCAAATTTTTGCACATCGCCGTTTGAATATACATGTTTAACACTAAATAAAACTAAACTGTGTCATGTACGATTCCTTGGGTGATGGAATAATATTGAAGACGTCGAACATCAAGTGGAGTGAGGCATGCTGGGGAAACATGGTTTCCTAAAGAAAAACACAACTTAATTAAACATACGTTTGCCCGTTTCACGTTAAACTATTATTACTAAATGATATTAAATGAGAAGTCACAAAAATATAGCGTCACTCCCATGAAAGATTTCTTCAATGCGCAATCATGCTTTCGCATTCTTTTGATTAATACGCATGCGCATAATTTTTTATGCACTTTTAAAGAACATAGTTAAGGTAGAACTCAGTTGCTGACTATACTTTTATTGTTAATTGTAAAGTATTTTTGATATTGTGTTTTTTTTTTTTCTCCATCCATTTTTGCACTGTGGTCTTGGCACAATAAATACCACCTGAGCAACTCAACCAGACTCGGCCTGATGTTGACAAGAGGCCTGTCACATACAAAAACAACAACAACAACAACAACAACCAAATCCACAGCATGACCTGCATATCAAAATGAACATATATTTACTGTAAAAAGGCAGGCTGCAAACACTGTAAGCTTATGACGAAAGGCAGAAACAGGACGTTTGCAGCTCGAGTGAAAACAAATGCAGATAATAATGTAATAAAAATACATCTATATGGTGTCGCTAGCAGGAATGTGTGCCCAACATTGCACCCGAGTTTCCATGGCTGGTCGGAAAACGTGTTGTAAAGTACATTTGCGTTGTGCAAAGAGTGTGTGTGCTTTAATACTGTCTTCCTGCTGTAATATTGTAAGCAGGTAGGTGTGTATTTTCACACACTACCTTATGACTGTTAAGTTTCTACAGCAGCAAAGACCCGGTTCAGCTATTTTGAATACATACACACCTTCCTGGGTGGGGGAAAACACACAGTGGAACCTCTACAGTCCAAAGCCTCCTGAAAGGGGAACTTTATCACAATTTTAGAAGGGTTAAAACCAATAAAAATCAGTTCCCAGTGGCTTATTTTATTTTTCGAAGTTTTTTTCAAAATTTTACCCATCATGGAATATCCCGAAAAAGGGCTTTAAAGTGCCTGATTTTCGCTATCTGTGAAGCCACCGTCCATTTTCCTGTGACGTCATCCAGTGATGCCAATACAAACAACATGGCGGATAGCACAGCAAGATATAGCAACATTAGCTCGGATTCAGACTCGGATTTCAGCGGCTTAAGCGATTCAACAGATTACGCATGTATTGAAACGGATGGTTGGAGTATGGAGGCAGATAGCGAAAACGAAATTGAAGAAGAAACTGAAGCTATTGAGCGAATAGCTATTGAAGCTTTTCGGCAATCGCCTTCTAACCAACGATTGAGTGTCGCAGGATATCCATACATCTCTGTGCCATGTCTGTCTTAGCATCGCCGGTAAAATGTGCAGACCAAACGAGGGAGTTTCGCATCTTTTGACACTGGAGCAACTTAAATCCGTCAATTGGTAAGTGTTTGTTTGGCATTAAATGTGGGTGGAGGGAAAGGCTGGATGCAAATATAGCTACAAATGTATATACAGTTAGCCTAAATAGCATGTTAGCATCGATTAGCATGCCGTGCTAATCGATGCACACTCCATGTAAGTCAACTTGAATCCGTCCCTGATCGTGTTGTTACACCCTCCGACAACACACCGACGAGGCATGATGTCTCCAAGGTACGAAAAACAGTCGAAAAAACAGAAAATAACATAGCTGATTTGACTTGGTGTTTGTACTGTGTTTGAGAAAATGGCGGATTGACTACCTATGTGACGTCACACGGTCCATGTGCGAATAATAGAAAGGCGTTTAATTTGCCAAAATTCACCCATTTGGAGTTTGGAAATCGGTTAAAAAAAGATATGGTCTTTTTTCTGCAACATCAAGGTATATATTGACGCTTACATAGGTCTGGTGATAATGTTCCCCTTTAAGCCATTCTTTCACTATGTCTTTTTTTCTGACTTTTAGTAGAGAAGAAGAAGAACCTGAAGTAAGCGAAGTCCCGTACAAGTGAGTAAGAATGCTGGCGTGTCCCAATACTTTATTTTACACTTGATAAAGAATCACCTTTCCAGTGGAAGTTCACTTATTTTATACTTGCAAGACAGTTAAAAATACAAAAATTGAATGAAACCTCAGATGACAGTCCAATTTTAGTTATTTTGTGCTTTTTCTCTGGATTTTTTCAAATATATTACTTTTTTTTACCTAAGCCACTTTCCCAAGTATGGAAGAATGTGACAGACTCACATTTGAAGCAGTGGAACCGCCGTGTGTCCCAATACTTTCATCCAGAAAGTCATTGGTTGACTTCTTTTTACACTTGTATCACAATTAGTAATGTTACAATAATTAACTGCGACAGGAATCAACCTTTGTGTTAAGACAGGGGTGTCAAACCCATTTTCATCGCAGTTATGGCTGCCCTCAGAGGGCCGCGGTTAACAATGTGTAATATATGAATATACCAGTATAAATATATATAATACACTAATAATATTTTTTTTTACGTAAGCTGCAACAAAAATATTTAAATTTTACTTTAAAAACTGGCAACTCAGTCACCAGAATTTTACAGTAAAAGCAGTGTTTTTACAACATATAAACAAATGGAATACATGGAGAAACAATACCACTGTTTTTAGCAGAAAAATTCAAGCAACAGAGCTCTCAGTTGTTGTTTTTTTACCGTAAAATCTTGTTGTTTAACTGTTTTTATGTATGTTTTTTAATGTTTACCTGTCTTACTGTATATGGAAAAAACCTTACAAAAGTGGATTTTAGGGTAAAAAACATTATGGCAGAATTTAACCGGAAAATCTATTTTCAATTTTACAGTCTACAATTTGATTGATAATTTGTTTTGAAATCATAAGTCAAGCAGATATTAGTATTTATCTTTATTTTAACAAAAAAATATTTTTGGAATACACGATATTTAGATTTTGATAATATTTAATTTTAAAAGATATGCAATGGCATGCAGTACATGAACTTTAATGTCAAAAGGGAAAGAACAAATTATTTGGTAAAAAAAAGATTAAGCATTGTATTAAAGCATATTATTTGATTGATTGATTGATTGATTTTCAGGCTTTCGCAAGCCACATAAAATAATGTGTCGGGCTAGATTTTCCCCTCGAGCCTAGAGTTTGACACCTGTGTGTTAAGAGTTCAGAACGAGAGTTTGACCCTTTTTTACATTTAGTTAACATGATTAATCTGTCCTCTAGGGAATTTGCCAAATTTACACTAATTCAAATTATGCGCAAGCCCGCAAATTTGTCCAATGCCTGCAACTTCACCGCAAATTCTGCCCAATCAGCGTCATTTTTGCCAGTCCAATTTGTCTCTGATTGCTGCTGAAACGCGCATGTCAACTGTCTAATCAGAACTTGCACACGTTGAACAACAACGTGGAACAATATATCAACTCTTTATTCCCTGTTCCTGTCTACAACACTAAGTCTTCTGGGTAATGGAGTATATAAATGTGTAGTTTACATATATTTATTAAACCTTTATTTATCCAGCTATACAAATGATTTACACATTTTTATTTAATGCTAACCTAGAAAAGAGACAGCGTTGAAATGTTAGAGACGTTGATGTGTGATGACAATTTCTTATCGTCTCTCCTTTTTACCAACAAAACATACTGCTGTAGATCGCTCTCAACAGTTCACAAATGCCAAGGTGTGGGGGGTAAATGAAGAAATAACAGGTAAAACATCAATAGAGTGCTGGTTTTAAGATTTTTGTGGAAATCTTGTCGAGGTTAAGGTTAGAAGGAACACCTAAAACATGAATAACACATTCATAAAATCACAACTTGATTCAATGTTATTAGAAAATATGGAAACTTTTACCGCAACATTATGAATCACAAAAAAGTCTTGAAATCCTTAAGGGACTGTTTGATATTGACAATGGCTAAGCTTATTTTTTACACTTGCAGAACATTTAAAGGGGAACTGTACTTTTTGGGGAATTTTTTTTTTTATCGTTCACAATCCGTATGAAAGACATAAATGGCGAATGGATTTTTTTTCCCCAATGCATTCTAAATATTAAACAAACATATATAAAAGTCAGCTTATAGCAGAGCCAATGGGAGCTCCATTATTTTTCCCGTAAAATCTGATAACTAACTATTCAAAAAACGACATAGTTTAGCTTATTATTTCTTCGGTCAGTGGTCAACATAATAAACAAACAGTTTTGCATCCCTGAATTCATAAAATGACAATTTTACAGACCGAAAGGGTTTAGGCTAAAGTTGAGCACGTATTTTGCCTAACCCTATTAACAATCTCAAATACAATTTGAATATTAACCAAATATTAGTTTTATTATAAGTGCTAACACAGACAAACTGTATATAGCGGCGCCTGTCCTTATGTTTTCATCATTGACTGATCAGCTGTTTTCTCTCTTCCTTGCTCCCTGTAAGTTTATTGTAGATCATAAATCATGCCTTTCACCTAGACAGAAGGGGGTTGGTGATATAATCTGACAAGTTGGGACACTTTGACCGCCATTTAGGTCCTGGAAATGGCGAGGACGACACAAAAAGCACTTGACCACCCCTTTGCCTCCATCCTGTTTCTTGGCGAGGATGGCGAGACATTCTTCACCTAAATGGGAGAACATGAACCTCCTAGCAGTCTGCATCCTAATGACAGCATACTTTGTACAGTAAGTGCTGTTTTATTATTTGTTTTTGGCTCTCATTAAGTCTGCAGGAAGTAATAATCAGTGAAAGAAAAAAAAAACGAGCAAACGTCATGATGCATTTTTTAAATCAATGCACCGCGTATGCTTAAAATTATCAACATATGTAAATATTAAATGTTATTATAAATGTGCTTGTTACCACCTGACATATACAGTATATTTACATCAGGTATAGCCAACCTTAATGGAGGTTTTTTGGATTCGTTTTTAGGAGCTCAATCGGCAGAATTTAACGGCTCCCCTATGCTCCATTGCAAGCTGACTTTTGATCCCATTTATTTAATAATTAGAATGCAAAAAAAAAAACCTTCATGTATTTCATATTGATTGTGAACGACAGGCAAAATTCCCCAAAAAGTAGAGTTCCCCTCAGGTGTCAAACTGGTTTTCATTGAGGGCCACGTTTCAATTTTGGCTGCCCTCAGATGGCCGCTTGTAACATTAATAAAAGAAACATACATGTATAAGGATTAGCCGCATGATATTGTCACATCATTATTTAAGCATTTGATTAGTAAAAGTATTTTACCTACACTGTGTTATGTGTTTCATGTTGCACGATTGCACTAAGAAAAATTCCTAGTCGGAGAACCCTTTCTCAAACAATGGCAATACAAATCTGTATTGTATTCTATTCTGATATTCTGTAAACAAAAAAAATCTGTGGATTTTCGGGTCAAAAAAATTTACCACAAAATTTACAGAAAAATGCTCACTCTATATTACTGTAAAATTCTGGTGATTGAGCTGCCAGTTTTTTTGAACCAAAAATAAGGTTGCTGTTTTCAGTCTATTACTGTAAATGTAAAAATGGTACCACCGTTTTTTTCTTACGGAAGTATTCTGAAGGCTGAGCTGTTATTAAAAAAATGTATTGTCATGTTTACAGTGTACAATTTGATGGATAACTTGCTTTTAAATCAAAAGGCTAAGTAAATGATTATTTATGTTTTTACCCCAACATTTTTTCGACTGTATGATGATTAGGGTTGGGTATCGAGTATCGATTGTAACCGGGACTAACTTTCCGATTCTCCTGGAATCGTTCAAAAGTTTAAATTGCGATTCCTGGTTTCGATACTCAGTCCGCCGACCGGAAAAAAAGAATAAATCAGTCGACCAGAAGAAGAAGCCGCTGAACACCAACGAAGAAGTGCCCACCGCCGGAAGTGTTAGCATAGGCGAGCCAATGTAGCCGAGCGAGTCAGTCAAGCATGGATAGCGGGCGTCGGCGGTCAAAAGCGTGGCTTTATTTTACTAAAAAAAAATGAAATATCGGCGAAATGTAACACGTGCCACAGGACTGTTTCGTGCTTAAGAGGATGCACGTCGAACATGAGGAAGCACCTCTGAGTTCATGGAGTACAAATAAATGCGTGTCCTGTCTTCGACGCGCTGCGCCGACCGTCCTCCTCTGCCTCTTCCTCTGGCTCCGGCTCCGACGCCCAGCCTGGCACCTCGGTGACTGCACTGCAGTCCGAATCCGGTAAGAAAAACAATATATAAATGATAAATGATAAATGGGTTGTACTTGTATAGCGCTTTTCTACCTTCAAGGTACTCAAAGCGCTTTGACACTACTTCCACATTTACCCATTCACACACTCATTCACACACTGATGGAGGGAGCTGCCATGCAAGGCGCCAACCAGCACCCATCAGAAGCAAGGGTGAAGTGTCTTGCTCAGGACACAACGGACGTGACGAGGTTGGTACTAGGTGGGATTTGAACCAGGGACCCTCGGGTTGCGCACGGCCACTCTCCCACTGCGCCACGCAATAAATAATGTGTTTTGCGCCAACGTTGAGACAGCTAACAAATTAGCCGCATATTTTTTCATAGACAATTTACAACCTGCTAGCCAGGCTCCGCGATGTGCTCAGCGTACTCCGTTCACCGTAGCGGCAATGGGGAAGATGTCGGTGCCACAGACGGAAGAGTGCCACAGAAAGGTCACTGCACACATAGTCAAAAGACTGCATCCCTTTTCAGAGGTGGAATCTCCAACATTTAGGTTAGTTAAGCAATAACGTTAGAGCTAAGCTAATTGATACTGGGCTAAACAGTAACATCAACATTCCATGTTTGTTTATGTTTGCAGGGATATGGTGAAAACTCTCAACCCAAAATACATACCACCTTCCAGGGACTACCTGGCAAACACATTGATCCTGGCATGGTACAAGAAGAATCGGAATCAAAACAAAGAATCGGAATCGTTCGAATTCAAACAATACCCAACCCTAAATATAATATATTGTCTGCTGCATTATTAGATAGATAAAGTTTAAAAGATATATAATTGCATGCCGTACATGTCTTATATTTCCCGGTCAAAATAAAAAAAGAAAGAAAGATACACTGCTTTATTGATACATATTATTTCCAAGCTTTCACAAGCCCCCGGGCCTTGAGTTTGGCACCCCTGCCCTATCGGAACATTTAAACCTTGAACGAGCGCCTGGATGCCGTGACATAGGTCATTTTGCCCATGTTGTGCTTTTTCTTTGGCTTTCAGTGGCTGTATTATCCACGGCAGCATCGACAAGGGACGGCGAGCGGTGAGACCCGAGCGTGTCCCAATACTTTTGTCTGGCGAGACGGTGTTTTTTGTACTTGCATATTATTCTTTGTAGTCAAAACACAGACTGTACAGTTACTGAAGGTTTTACAGTGGCAACAGTTTTACCCTGCAACTGATTATTCCCATTATTCCCTATGGCAGGGGTCGGCAACCCGCGGCTCCGGAGCCGCATACGGCTCTTTGGCAACTCTGATGCGGCTCAGCTGCACAATCGCCGACCCCCCAGATTGTTGCGGGGAGATTCCCGGAATTCAATGCCTCTCCCGGACACCACCCGGAGTCAACGTTCTCCAATTTTCACTCTGACTACAATATTAAGGGCGTGCAGTGATAGTATTACTCTTAACGTCCTCTTGAACAACGTCATCGCGCCCGCCATTCACGGAATGCTATTTGCGTCCCTTTGAACGTCATCACACCCGCCATTCACGGAATGCTATTTGCGTGCCGACTGGACACATGCATTCCGCTGCTTCTATCGGCATATGTAGGAGATTGCAAGGCATACTGGGTGACACAGAGTACACTGACTGTTGTGATATAAACAACTTTAACACTCCTACAAATATGCGCCACGTTGTGAACCCACACAAAAGAAGAATGACAAACACATTTTGGGAGAAACTCCTCACAGTAACACAACATAAACGCAACACAACAAATACCCAGTATCCTTTGTATCCAAGACAATTCTTGACTATGTTATACACCCCCCGAGCACCAACTCCCCCTCCCCTCCCTGCGTGGTTGAGGTGGGCGGGGTTTGGTGCTCGCGGGGTGTATAACAGTCAGGATGTGTCATGGATGCAAAGGATTCTGGGTATTTGTTGTGTTGCGTTTATGTTGTGTTACTGTGAGGATTTTCTCTCGAAATGTGTTTGTCATTCTTCTTTTGTGTGGGTTCACAATGTGGCGAATATTAGTAGGAGTGTTAAAGTTGTTTATATCACAAACGTCAGTGTACTCTGTGTAACCCAGTATGCCTTCCAGTCGTGTGCGTGCATCTGCGGAAGCCTCTCACAACATGTTGCTGGACTGGCAAGCAGATTATACATGTTGTAGAAGGTGTTTAAGGCAATGTCTTCATAGCATGCCCTTATTCTTGTCATCTGGTGACCACCAGCAGATATTGGCGAGAATAGTTGCGGCTCCCATTGTCTTCCTCATTTTGTGAAACGGGTCAAAATGGCTATTTGAGTGGTAAAGGTTGCCGACCCATGCCCAATGGCAAACGTTCGACTTTAGAAGTTCCACTGTATTTCACCTCAGAAGGTGGACGACGAGGCAAAAAGCCAACTGAGGATTCCTTGAAAAGCCCATCGCTTTGGTTTCTTTCAAGGGAAGAGTGTCTATTTACAATCAGATGCACAAACAATGTTGTGCTGCTGCGTGGTACAACGCCACCACACCTGCATCCACACTCACAAATACACGCATGCATGCTGAGGCGCACCATGAAAAGAAAGGGTAAATAACTCAATGCATCCTTGGCATCATTAGAAAGACAGTGCAAAAGCAATGACAAGATCATTCCCATTATCAATAAATAGATCAATAGACACGTCCTTTGCAGGGATGCACCTGGAGGTGAGAAGCGGCGAGCAGCTCATGACCTCCCCCTGCATGATTGTCCGGATCACACCGGCGTGTGATGAGCGTAGCTGCTGGCTGGAAAAAGCCTCCTCCTTTAAGGCTTTTCTTACCTTCGCTCACATGTTCGTGTCTACACCGCCATGTCCGCCTCAATCTCAATCACCTCCGTATCCTCTCCGTTCTCCCCCTGACCCAGCGCGGGCACACAGGAAGAGGGAAGGCATGTCGGCTGGATGTGGGCGGCGTTGGCCAGGGAGACGGCGGGGGAAACGCTACCCAGGTTAGCGGGCACGCTGGTCTTGCCGCACGAGTGGATGCGGCGCGCCAGGCTGGCCGAGCGCACCACAGAGGAGATGGTGGCCGTTCCCACGCCCTGCACCCGTCCTTCCAGGAAAAAAGTCAGCATCTCCCCTTTGCCCTTCACGCTGACTTTGCCACGGGACACAAGGTCGTAGTTGGAGTTGAGCAGGCGGTAGACGTCTTCTGTTACCTGCATTGTACGGACACCATTAATCAACCCACTGATGCGTGGAAAAGGCAGCAAAGTAATTGGAGAGATATTTTTGTTTTTATGTTGTTCTTTTTATTCATTACAATCATATATAGAATATGGGGTTATAGTGTACCGGTACTCATATACAAACCCCGTTTCCATATAAGTTGGGAAATTGTGTTAGGTGTAAATATAAACAGAATGCAATGATTTGCAAATAATTTTCAACCCATATTCAGTTGAATATGCTACAAAGACAAGATATTTAATGTTCAAACTGCCCGGGAGTTTTTTCTTGAAAACGTCGCGTAATGATGACGTGTACGCTTGACGTCACGGGCTGTTAGGAAATATGAACGCTGCGCACACACACACAGCTAAAAGTCGTCCGCTTTAACCACATAATTACACAGTATTTTGGAGATCTGTGTTGATGAATCTTTTGCAATTTGTTCAATTAATATTGGAGAAGTCAAAGTAGCGAGACAGAGTTGGGAAGCTTTAGCCTTTAGCCACACAAACACACGGGGATTCCTTGATTAAAATTCACGGAGGTGAAACTTTACTATGGATTAGAGCGGACATGGATCCCAACCGAATCTCAACGGTTTCGGTAAGAAAATTGTGGTTGAAAAGTCACTTCTTACCGGATATCAGCTGAGCTTGTGCCCCCCATACAGCTGCCGTCGACTTCCCTGAGACACTGCGCGTCAACACCCGGCCGTGGATGTACACTTCCGACTGTCAGGTACTGTTAAACTCACTAAAACAGTAGCAACACAATAGAAAGATAAGGGATTTCCCAGAATTATCCTAGTAAATGTCTATAAAAACTTATGAATCCGTCTCAATGCAATCGCGTTTTTTTTTAAGTTGTCTTTTTTTTGTTTTGTTTTTTTCTAGTCTGTCGCCATCAAGATCCTCAAACACGAAACTTTCATCCTCGCTCAAATTAATGGGGAAATTGTCGTGTTCTCGGTCCGAATAGCTGTTTTTGTTGGAGGCTCCCGTTAAAATCAATTTGAATATGTGAGGAGCCATCAACATGTGACGTCATCGTCTGCGACTTCCGGTAGAGGCAGGGCTTTTCTCCAATTGTGAACTTTATTGTGGATGTTCTCTACTAAATCCTTTCAGCAAAAATATGGCAATATCGCGAAATGATCAAGTATGACACATAGAATGGACCTGCTATCCCCGTTTAAATAAGAAAATCTCATTTCAGTAGGCCTTTAAATGTTCATTGCGCACTAATATTTCATTTATGCATTCAGGCCTGTCCGATTGTCTGTTGAACAAAAGATGCAGTGTAGTCTCCTTATGTTCTTTAGAACTATCATTTTAGATCAATCACCAGATTACTTTTATAAACAGTTTTTAAAATCAACTAACACACATACGCATGACACTAGGAATGCCAGCAATGGCTATTTGGCACTTCCTGCTCCCAGGACCAACCTCCATAAACATACAGTCTGTATAGATGTATATCATTCTGGAACAAATGGCCATCACACATTAATGTCTCACAAAGTAAATTGTCATTCAATACAGCTTTGAAGATACACCTATTGCAGCTGCCCACATGACGTGAATTTTTAATACTGGTTTTAACTAGCTTTTTAATCTTATGTTGTATTTTTCCATTGTATAATGTTTGGTAATGCATGTATTCTTTGTATTTTAATTTTGTATGGTCCTATAGGGACCCCAGGAAGACTAGCAGTCGCCTTGGCGTCAGCTAATGGGGATCCATTCAATAAACAATAAACAATGTAAACAAACGACATGGGTAGATCTACACCTAACATCCACTGTAATGATACCAAGTACAATCGCGCATCTAGTAGATACTACTATGAGTACATCAATATATTTTTTGTCACACATTTTGTTTTCTTTTAAAAAGAAAAAAATTCATATTATATTCATAAACTCAGGAAATACATGCCAGGACACATGAGAAATTAAATTATGACCAATGTATGACCATTATGACCAATGTATGACCCTGTAACTACTTGGTATCAAATCGATACCTAAATTTGTGGTATCATCCAAAACTAATGTAAAGTATCCAAACAACAGAAGAATAAGAGATTATTACATTTCAACAGAAGTGTAGATTGAACATGTTTAAATAAGCAGATATTAACAGTAAATGAACAAGTACATTAATAATACATTTTTATTACAGCTTTTCCCTAATAATGGAAACAAAAGAATAGAATGATAAATGACACAATATGTTACTGCATACAACAGCAGACAAATCAGGAACCTTTGTTTGGTTACTTACTAATAAAATATAAGTTGTTTAGTATGTTCACTATTTTATTTAAGGACAAAATTGTTCTAAGATTGCAATAAGAAACATATGCTTATCGTACCCTAAGATTTTTTGTTAAAATAAAGCCAATAATGCCATTTTTTTGTGGTCTCCTATATATAAAAAAGTATCAAAAAGGATTGAAATACATTTTGGTACCGGAACCAAAATATTGGTATCGAGACGACCCTAATAGAATACAGCATTGTCAGGACCCTCATTATTTAAGAATAATGTTATTTCCATATAGTACAAACGTAAATTAATAGAAAGAAAAGACAGGAAAGTAAACTTTACAAGGTGACTATTTTTGTTTTTCTATTTTATCCTTTTTAAAATAATTGTCTTTAATAATCGGAGATAAAAATCATAGCATTATATAAAAATTAATGTAAAAGGCAGAATGGAACATAAATTGTGTGTATATAGGGTGTTTATATAGGTATGTTTTTATGTTGCACTTTGCATTTTAAAAAAAATATATATATAACAACATTGGGAAAAAAATTATTTTATAATAATAAATGAATAAATAGTAAAAAGGGATGTTAGTCGTCCAATGTAGACACGATTTTTAATTATAAAAATATAATAAATGTTTTGAAGTTATTGGTATATTTTGCAAATCATTTATAACTTAGATTATTGTACAATGATTGTATTTTTTTATTATGACAAATAATATACATTACAGGCCAAAAGTTTGGACACAACTTCTCATTCAATGTGTGTTCTGCATTTTACTACTATATACTTATAGTATACAGTAGTAATATACTATATATATATATATACATATATATATACACATATATATATATATATATATGTATATATATATATATATATACATATATATATATATATATATATATATATATATATATATATATATATATATATATGAATGTTGTCTGTCTGTGTTGGCCCTGTGATGAGGTGGCGACTTGTCCAGGGTGTATCCCGCCTTCCGCCCGATTGTAGCTGAGATAGGCGCCAGCGCCCCCCGCGACCCCGAAAGGGAATAAGCGGTAGAAAATGGATGGATGGATGGAATATATATATATATATATATATATATACTTAGGGCTGGGCGATAAGGCCTTTTATTAACATCTCGATATTTTTGGGCCATGTCACGATATATGATATATATCGCGATATTTTGCCTTTGCCTTGAATGCACACTTGATGCATATAATCACAGCAGTATGATGATTCTATGTGTCTACATTAAAACATTCTTGTTCATACTGCATTAATATATTTTCGTTTTAAACTTTCATGCAGAGAGGGAAATCCCAACTACCGGTAAGTCAATTTAGCAAAAGTGTATTTATTAAACAGTTATTAAGCAGTGGCACAAACATTCATGTCATTTCCAAAACAGAAAGTGCAACATTGTCAGAGACATTTTAAAACAAGCTATTAGTGCACTTTTGTGCATGATGTCACTAAGATGACATATCAGAACAACACTAAATTAAAGTGCACTTTTTGTACAGAACGCCACTACAATAGTAGTGATGAATAGTAATAAATAAAGTTCACTTTTGTGCATGATGTCACACAAGATATTTCAAAAACGGTCAAATAAAAATGAGCTGCATAATAGGAAATCAAACTGTATATATGTCCTTCGTTCTGTGGTAGGTTCCTGCAGACGTTATCGCCTTCTGTTAATTTTTTTTTCATACGGCGTTGATCTGGAAACTGTTGCTTCGGCATTTTGTGGGTATGGCACCGAACGGAGATGTTGACATGAAGTTTCAAGCACTCTTCATTCTCTAGCGGGTGACTTTTCAAATGATGCTAAAAATTAGCAGTGCTGCTACTTTTTGTAGCAACGCTTTTGCTGCATAATTGTTCAACATATTCCTGCTTGAAGCCAAACCACTGCTAGACGATGGACCCCGTGCTGTTTTTCCTGGGAATTAATTATTCTTCCATTTGTTACTTTCTCTCTCTCGTATTACCACTCGCAATGCACCGTCAGGATTACAGCTAATGCTACCCATGTAGCTACCTCTCTGCTTGGAGAGGGCGTGTGACGTTGCACTCATGACGTATGTAAGAAGGTGCGCTTGTTTATGTCTCTCTGAGAAGAAGGGAGAAGAAAGAGTGGGAAACGCATGTAGTGTAATGCCTGCAGCTAAAAGCAACTGTGTGAGAACATAAACTGGAATATCACGATATAGTCATTTTCTATATCGCACAGAGACAAACCCGCGATATATCGAGTATATCGGTATATCTCCCAGCCCTACTACTACTATTACTATTTACATTGTAGATTGTCACTGAAGGCATCAAAACCATGAATTAACCCATTTAGAGTTATGTACATAACAAAAAAAGGTGAAATAACTGAAAAAAATTTTTTTATATTCTAGTTTCTTCAAAATAGCCACCCCATTGTTCTGATCACTGCTTTGCACATTCTTGGCATTCTCTCGATGAGCTTCAAGCACACCTGTGAAGTGAAAACCATTTCAGGCGACTACCTCTTGAGCTCAGTGAGAACACGTGTAAATAGCACTACGTTATTCTAGTCAAAAATCCAATTACCTGTACTTTGAAGACATTTTGACATCAAGTAAAAGTACATTTTTAAAATCACACTTTAATGTCGGACAGTAGAGTACACAAAATGTTGTAGTCATTTAAAATATCTTGATTAAACTGCAACAATAGTTTTAAGATGTGGTCTAAAAACAGAGTTGTATTTATATTTTGGGTACCTGAATCTTCCCTGGTGCGCCAGTGCTGTCCATGCGACTGGCAACATTGACCGTGTTCCCCCAGATGTCGTACTGGGGACGCCGCGCCCCGATGACGCCTGCCACGACAGGACCCACATTGATGCCTACACACAACATGATGACACTTTGTCAGAATACAGTATACATACAGAATATTTTCAACTACGGCTTAGTGAACAGACGTACCCACTCTCAGCACAAACTCATTATAAGACTGATAGTTGATTTCATCCAGAACGTCAAACATCTCGATGGCATAGTCCGCTATGGTGCTCAAGTGGTCGGAAACTGATTTTTTAGCCTACGGAAGCACATTATAATGTCAGTACACCAACTTAAAGTTATCAACATTAAGGCCAACATGTGTGAATGTGAGTGTGAATGTTGTCTGTCTATCTGTGTTGGCCCTGCGATGAGCTGGCGACTTGTCCAGGGTGTACACTAACTTCCGCCCGATTGTAGCTGAGATGGGCGCCAGCGCCCCCCGCGACTCCAAAAAAGAGAATAAGTGGTAGAAAATGGATGGATGGATGTTTTCTTGTTGTTAGTGGAGCGGAACCAAGGGGGAAGGTCTTCTATTCCGCCCATAAAATCAAATAAATAACCATCCAAAAAGCGCCAACAATACTCCATTTACATTTCGTGACTTGGATATTAACCAAGTATTAGTGATATTGTTATTATTAGCACTAACGCAGACAAACTATTTGTAGCGATGCCTGATTACATGCTTGTGTTCCTATTTCAACATTATCGACTGGTGAGCTGTTTCCTCGCTTCCTTGCTCCCCGTAAGTTAAATCTCTTCAAAAATCATGCCTGTCACCTGGATAGTAGAGGGACGAAGACGTATTCCGACAAGTTAGTACACTTTGACAGCCAATTTAGACACAAAAAAACGCTTGATGCCACCCCCCTTTTTTCTTCACGAGGATTATGAGTCATTCTTCATTTAAACGGGAATATATGAACATCCTAGCAGTCGGCATTCTAATGACAGCAGACCGTGTACAGTAGGTGTTGTTTCATCATGTTTGTTGTCTTTCATGAAGTCTGCAGTGAGTAATAATCAGTGATGTTTTTGGAAAAAAAGTGAAAGTCGTGATGTGTTTTGAAAACTAATGCCCCGTGTATGCTTAAAATGATCAAAATATGTAAATATTCAATGTTATTGCAAATGTGCTCATTACTTGATGACATATATACTTATACCTAGTCTAATGCACACGAGGGCACGAAAAGAGGAGACACCTGAAATGAGAACAAGGGTATTGGGGTGTTTGTTCTGTTGCCTAGCAACAGCAGTATGATCAAAGCCAAAGATAAAACGGCCAAAAAGAAAAAGAAAAGTAACGAAAACACAAAAGTGCCCAAGAACCATAGTTAGTGGTACAGCGTGCATATAAACCCCTAATGGAGGTGTTTGGATGTTTTTTTAAGGGCTCTATGGGCAGAATAGAGCGACTTCTATTGTTAATTGACTTTTGATCGCATTTATTAAATATGTAGAATACATTAAACAAAGACAAATATATGTGTTCTGGTCTTACATAAGGATTGTGACAGGCACAATTCAAACAAAAAGTGCAGTTGCCCTTTAAACTTTAAATGTTCTTGTTTTACTTTTTAATATTAACATTGGTTAACTTATTTTTCACTTATGTGACAGTTGATAATGTTAAAGTGTTTGGTTTTTCAAAACTTTATTTTCTGTGGGAAATCCAATCCGAGGTTGGCTTTAAGGGCTATTCTGTACAGAAAGATCACATGGAAGTTTAAAAAGAAAAGACACTAAGAAAAATCCGGACTAGGAGTGCAACTCTGTTCCTTGTTTTGTTCAAATACTGCAAACATAGACACACAATGGCGCCTCACCTTTGTTCCTATAGTAGGGACAAGGCCTACAGCTGCCATGTAGGTACTGCCTATGGTCTTGATCTTCTCTATGTCTCTGTAGCATTCCTTATCCATCAGCTGTAAAAAAAAAATACAAGATGTTAAAAAATGTGGGGATTGTTGGTGCTGCGAATCAATAATGCACCTCATCAAAGTCGGCGATGATCTCATTCAGCAGTCTCAAGCACTCCACTCCCATGTTGTTGCCGTCCAGTTCGATGTAGAAGTCATTGAAGTTGGGGATGGAGGCAAAGAGCACGCCCACTTGTGCGTAGGACTGGTAGTACAGATCCTGGCAGGATGAAAAAAAAAAACGGTGTCAAATATCCGTACTGGGATGTAGTCTCAAGTTTGTTCATCGCTTCTTTTTTAGTATCTACCTGGTGCTCTTTGTGTGTGTCTGCCTGTCTATGAGCAAAGCTCACCATGTTCTTGGGGTTGGACAGCAGGAAGTGTTGGGCCACGTGTGCCGGCAACAGATTGAACAGGATCCTGCGGTTGTCTAGTTTGACTTTTTCCATGCCGTCCCTTTCCTCCTCTGCCTGTCAGATCAGAAGAACACTCAGTTCACATGGTGGCCACGTGGGGTCACTAAAACCCCTCATACTGTATAATGTCATCTTTAGCATCATCTGATGTTTAAAGCCTGAAACTTTTTGCTACCTCAGAAGAAAGTTAGCTCTCCATGTACCACCATAATGACCAACATTCAAACACTGTAGCGTAGTAGGCTTAAGTATCCATTAAAACAAGGCAGAGGTGTTATTTAACAAGTATATTTAAAGGGGAACATTATCATCAGACCTATGTAAGCGTCAATATATACCTTGATGTTGCAGAAAAAAGACCATAGATTTTTTTAACCGATTTCCGAACTCTAAATGGGTGAATTTTGGTGAATTAAAAGCCTTTCTGTTATTCGCACTCGGAGCGACGATGTCACAACGTGGCGTCACATAGGTAGTCAATCCGCCATTTTCTCAAACACATTATAAACACCAAGTCAAATCAGCTCTGTTATTTTCCGTTTTTTCGACTGTTTTCTGTACCTTGGAGACATCATGCCTCGTCGGTGTGTTGTTGGAGGGTTTAACAACACGATCCGGGACGGATTCAAGTTGATTTAC
This sequence comes from Nerophis ophidion, assembly GCF_033978795.1. Lineage (NCBI taxonomy): Eukaryota > Metazoa > Chordata > Actinopteri > Syngnathiformes > Syngnathidae > Nerophis > Nerophis ophidion. The sequence goes on along the minus strand of NC_084624.1, from coordinate 26,590,310 downwards.
GTGGAGTGTGCATCAATTAGGACGACATGCTAATCGATGCTAACATGCTATTTAGAATAGCTGTATGTACATCTGTACATACAAATTTAATGTACACCCACATTTAATGCCAAACAAACACTTACCAATCGACGGATTTAAGTGGCTCCCGTGTCACAAGATGCGAAAGGCCCGATCGTTTGGTCTGCACATTTTACCGGCGATGCTAAGGCGGACATGGCACAGAGATGTATGGATATCCTGCGACACTCAATCGTTGGTTAGAAGGCGATCGCCAAATAGCGTCAATAGCTATTCGCTCAATAGCTTCAGTTTCTTCTTCAATTTCGTTTTCGCTATCTGCCTCCATACTCCAACCATCCGTTTCAATACATGCGTAAACTGTTGAATCCCTTAAGCCGCTGAAATCAGAGTCTGAATCCGAGCTAATGTCGTTATATCTTGCTGTGCTATCCGCCATGTTTGTTTGTATTGGCATCACTGGGTGGCTTCACAGAAAATCAGGCACTTTAAAGCCTTTTTTCGGGATATTCCATGATGGGTAAAATTTTGAAAAATACTTCAAAAAATAAAATAAGTCACTGGGAACTGATTTTTATTGGTTTTAACCCTTCTGAAATTGTGCTAATGTTCCCCTTCAAATATCTATCCGCTGTAACATTACACACAGTTTGAACAGTAACACTGTGTTTGGGTATTTAATTAGGTGATTATTTGGCATGCCACTAGATGGAGACCTCGTACAACCACAGTTTTAGAATTATTGGTTAAAGCATGCAAAATGGTCCTTTTCCTACACTTAAAGCGGAACTGCACTTTTGTTTAGAATTCTGCCTGTCGTTGGCAATCATTATGAGACAAGAACACATGTCTTTTGTTTTTTAGATGATAAAAAAACGCTTGGATGATGCGGTTCATGGCAGTCACCTTTTTAGCCTTCAAAACTCTCCATCAACGTTTTATACACACACTGCAAGTATATATATAATGTAGTAACATACACTTTCACAACAATATGTACAATATTTATTGTATTTATACGATTTTAATTACTACTGGTACTGACTTCTTCCATGGACTTACAAACCCTGTTTTCATATGAGTTGGGAAATTGTGTTAGATGTAAATATAAACGGAATACAATGATTTGCAAGTCCTTTTCAACCCATGTTCGATTGAATGCACTACAAAGACAAGATATTTGATGTTCAAACTTATAAACTTAATTTTTTTTTGCAAAAAATAATTAACTTAGAATGTCATGGCTGCAACACGTACCAAAGTAGTTGGGAAAGGGCATGTTCACCACTGTGTTACATCACCTTTTCATTTAAGAACACCAATAAATATTTGGGAACTGAGGAAATTAATTGTTGAAGCTTTGAAAGTGGAATTCTTTCCCATTTTTGTTTTATGTAGAGCTTCAGTCGTTCAAAAGTACGGGGTCTCCGCTGTCGTATTTTACGCTTCATAATGCGCCACACATTTTCGATGGGTGACAGGTCTGGACTGCAGGCGGGCCAGCAAAGTACCCGCACTCTTTTTTTTACGAAGCCACGCTGTTGTAACAAGTGCTGAATGTGGCTTGGCATTGACTTGCTGAAATAATCAGGGGCGTCCATGAAAAAGACGGCGCTTAGATGGCAGTAAATGTTGTTCCAAAACCTGTATGTACCTTTCAGCATTAATGGTGCCTTCACAGATGTGTAAGTTACTCATGCCTTGGGCACTAAAGAACCCCCATACCATCACAGATGCTGGCTTTTGAACTTTGCATCGATAACAGTCTGAATGGTTCGCTTCCCCTTTGGTCCGGATGACACAAAGTCGAATATTTCCAAAAACAATTTGAAATGTGGTCTCGTCAGACCACAGAACACTTTTCCACTTTGCATCCGTCCATCTTGATGATCTCAGGCCCAGATAAGCCGGTGGCGTTTCTGGATGTTGTTGATAAATGGCTTTCGCTTCACGTAGTAGAGCATTAACTTGCACTTACAGATGTAGCGACAAACTGTATTTAGTGACAGTGGTTTTCGGAAGTGTTCCTGAGCCCTTGTGGTGACATCCTTTAGAGATTGATGTCGGTCTTTGATACAGTGCCGTCTGAGGGATCGAAGGTCACGGTCATTCAATGTTGGTTTTCGACCATGCCGCTTACATGGAGTGATTTCTCCAGATTCTTTGAACCTTTTGTTTATATTATGGTTCGTAGATGTTGAAATCCTTAAATTTCTTACAGTTGCACTTTGAGAAACGTTGTTCTTAAACTGTTTAACTTTTTGCTCATGCAGCTGTGGACAAAGGGGTGTACCTCGCCCCATCCTTTCTTGTGAAAGACTGAGCAATTTTTGGGAAGCTGTTTTTATACCCAATCTTGGCACCCACGTGTTCCCAATTAGCCTGCACACCTGGGGGGTGTTCCAAATACGTGTTTGATGAGCATTCCTCAACTTTATCAGTATTTATTGCCACCTTTCCCAACTTCTTTGTCACGTGTTGCTGGCATCAAATTCTAAAGTTAATGATTATTTGCAAAAAAAAATAAAAAATTGTTATCAGTTTGAACATCAAATATGTTGTCTTTGTAGCATATTCAACTGAATATGGGTTGAAAATGATTTGCAAATAAATGGTTTGTACTTGCATAGCGCTTTTCTACCTTCAAGGTACTCAAAGCGCTTTGACACTACTTCCACATTTACCCATTCACACACATATTCACACACTGATGGAGGGAGCTGCCATGCAAGGCGCCAACCAGCACCCATCAGGAGCAAGGGTGAAGTGTCTTGCTCAGGACACAACGGACGTGACAAAGTTGGTACTAGGTGGGATTTGAACCAGGGACCCTCGGGTTGCGCACGGCCACTCTTCCACTGCGCCACGCCGTCCCCAAATCATTGTATTCCGTTTATATTTACATCTTAACACAATTTCCCAGCTCATATGGAAACGTGGTTTGTATTTACATTTCCATAACAGCGCACGTCAGACTTTCGGCAACAGACTTACTACTTCGGGATACACTCCTAGCAGACTTGGTAACGAACAACAAATACGACTACTATTGAAGAAATGAGGATTCAAAACCTTATCTTTTTGAATCTGAATATATGGAGAATGAACTACTGCTTATAGAATCGATTAGAAAGAAGAGGGTAAAACGTTAGAGCAGCCGGAAGCCGAGAGAGTGAGGTCGGCGAGACACGACGCTGCAAATGTGGAATTTGGAGACTAGCTATTTTGACATAAATGGAGTGATTACACAAATAAACCAGAAACAATGTTCTTGGCCAGCTTGACCAAACAGACAACAGTCCATCGAGTGAGTCACTCTTCATATTGATCAGCACTTCCTACGTGTATCATGACAGAATGCTAGCTGTGTACAAACAAGACATGAAATAATACTTTGCATATACTGTAATATAATTTTTCATGTCTTTCAGTCAGTACACATTGGTGTCCTATCGCATTGTGTTGTTCATTCCAGATTCAAATGTGTTTCGTGTTGTTGTTGAAGTTAGCTTATCTCTTGCCGTAGCTAGCTTTTAAGGCTAACGTGTTAAAACGCTAGAAACAATGTTGCTACAGCTTGGTTATTACACAAGTTACGGGATGTCAATTAAGTATTGTTGGCGGTTTTTGAATGCATTTTAAAAGTGATTTGAGGCAGAAGTGATTGCTACCATTAGCTGCATTGCTAGCTACCTGCTAAAAAAACAACACTTTTGTCTTCTTGTCCCTCTTAATGAAAATGAAAGGCAAAATTCCCCAAAAAAGTGCAGTTCCCCTTTAAGACGCCAACTGAGCCACAAAAAGCGGGCAGCTTCTAAATATCAGTCCTGCACACATGAGCCAACACTGAATGCAGAAAATGGCAAACACAAGATTGTATTTTGATGAACCGTGGAACACACGTCGCACACTGGCTGACCTGCACGGCCCACAGGAAGTCCAAGCGCAGTTTGAGGTCGAGCTGCCGAGAGTGGAGGGCCAAGGCGCTGACGAAAAGCAACAGAGTCAGGATGGGCTCGTAACCCCGGATGTGGAAGGACCCCCCACTGTGGAAGAGACCAAAGTCAGGACCGGAATGCACGGACCACCCAGGAAGCTACATAGGAGGCCCACAGAGTAAAGTTATGCATGCAAAACACTCCAGCATAAAACATTTTTTAGTTGTTTGAATACTAAGAAACTCCTTTTATTTAGCGACAAAATCTTTAAACGCATCACCTGTCCTCAACAGTAACTCAATCAAAGGAAAGTATTGGCATAATTGTGCTAGTATTTATCTCTGTCCAAAAGTCCAATCAGATCACTGGGATAATTATAACACTTCAGCTAACAGCCTATAGGGGGGCATTTCCAGATGATACCAGGGGATTGCTATGATATGTTGCGATGCATATGTTATGTTCCTTCTTTGGAAATATCACTCAGTATTTGACAATTCTTCAACAACTATTTTATTGTTTATATTATTTGTATCATTTAAAATATATTATTGCTGTAATTATTTAAAAAAATAGAAATACAAAATACTTACATTAATTGCAAAACCTAAAAGATTTTTTTTGCTGAAATAAGCAGGGGCGTCTATGAAAAAGACGTTTTTGGGCAACATATGTTGCCCAAAAACCTGTATGTACCTTTCAGCATTAATGGTGCCTTTACAGATGTGTAAGTTACCCATGCCGTGGGCACTAATACACCCCCATACCATCACGGATGCTGGCTTTTCAACTTTGTGACTATAACAATCCAGATAGATATTTTCCTCTTTGTTCCAAGGGACACAACGTCCGCAGTTTCCAAAAACAATTTGAAATGTCGACTCGTCAGATCAAAGAACACTTTTCCACTATGCATCAGTCCATCTTAGATGAGCTCGGGCCTAGCAAAGCCGGCTAAGTTTCTGGGTGTTGTTGATAAATGGCTTTGGCTTTGCATGGTACAGTTTTAACTTGCACTTATAGATGTAGCGACCAACTGTTGTTACTGACAGTAGTTTTCTGAAGTATTCCTGAGCCCATGTGGTGATATCCTTTACACGCTGATGTCAGTTTTTGATACAGTACCGTCTGAGGGATCAAAGGTCCGTAATATCATCGCTTACTTGTAGTGCCAACTTCACTGGTTTTGGGTTTTGTAAATACACAACAAATAAATAATAAATTAAATGAATTATTAACAATTAAGTCAATAATTGTGTTTTTGATTGGTAGAGCAAAGAGGAGGAAACATATCTTATTTAAAATGATTACTGGATGTATTATTGTGAGTATAGGTGGATAAAATTAAATATATGTATCCTGTTAATACACTTACTTTTGTCAAGTATATTAATACTTGACTACAACAGATGTATTTTGGCCTAAAGATTGATGATAAAGGTGAAGTTATAAAACTGAAACGCCCTCAGGAAGAGGTGCTTTAAGACATGGCTAGCTAGTTAGCAGCGAATATCCATCTGTGGTCGGCAGTGTTTTAGCTATTTCTAAATCACTAATCCTGGCCTCCATGGCGACAAATAAAGTACGTTTCTTGCAAGTATCATCCCTGCAGGACGAGGAATAGTTCAACATGCTTCACTACACACTGTAGGAGAATAAAATAGCTCTCCCGCTTCACAATGTAAACAAATGCCATGGGTGGATCTACACCTGACATCCACTGTAATGATACAAAGTAAACTGGTGTATCTAGTCGATACTACCATGATTAGTGTATTGATGATTATGAATCAGATTATCGGGGCAGGACAATATAAGATTTAGCGTCTTCTTGATTCTTTTCTAACACACCTTTTCATTTTCTTTTAATATTACTTTTGAAAATAGTGTGTTGTGGATGCTTTTTTTGTTTTAAATGCGTAGATGTTTTTTCCTGTTCAAAATGAAATAGCGAACAATATCAAAATCAAAAAACAAAAATGACCATTAAAAAAATTTAAATATGTCATAAATTAATATGTAAGTGAATTAAATTATATTTATACAGCGCTTTTTTTCCTCTAGAGACTCAAAGCGATTTACATAGTGAAACCCATTAGCAACATCTTTAAAGTACATTTAAACCAGGGTGGGTGGCACTGGGAGCAGGTGGGCAAAGTGTCTTGCACAAGGACACAAAGGCAGTGACTAGGATGGCCGAAGCGGGAATCGACCATGGTACCCTCAAGTTGCTGGCACAGCCGTCCTACCAACCGAGCCACGCCGCTCCATATTAACATTAGTTATTGTTTCTGATGGAAGATCAGGAAATTTGGGCTGCAGCTACAGATGACTTTAGTAATCACATAATTTATCAATGACTTTGTTCTATTAATGAAGTCATTTAATAAAAAACACTAAATTGCTTCAATGTAAAGAAATTGCACTTTTGTTGTTTAAAAAAAAAAAGTTAAACAATCTCTGCTGTTTGCCTTCATGCAGACCTCACCACCGCTCTCATTTGTGCAGTATTGCCGCGGCCGTGCGGAAACTGTGTCTGCATATTTAGGAGTATTGGGCAATTCATGCTGTTTGGATTTTATGAAAGTAAAAATGTACCCTCATTAAACGATTAATATAAATCCAAATAATCAATTAATCCATGCAGCCCTGAAGGGAATTGCTATTCCATGGCTTTGAACCTGATATTTCCATAATGTAACACTTTCTTTGTCCATTTCTGCTTGTTATTTTCCAGCTTGTGGCTCATCTGTATTTACTGAATGCAGCCAAGTTTTCCCCCGCTACGGAACGGCCCGAGTTTCTGATAGTTTTCTGAAAAAAAAAGGGAGCACAAAACATTTTAATTATTGGCTTTATTTGAACAAATATGTTTACGGTACCGTAAACATATGTTTCTTATTGCAATCTAAGAACAATTTTGTCCTTAAATAAAATAGTGAACATACTAGACAACTAGTCTTTTAGTAGTAAGTAAACAAACAAAGGCTCCTAATTAGTCTGCTGACATATGCAGAAACATATTGTGTCATTTATCATTCTATTATTTTGTCAAAATTATTATTATTAAGCTGTTAAAATCCACTTGTTCATTTGCTGTTAATATCTGCTATTTCCGGTGTGTAATGAAGCATGTTTAGCTATTCCTTGTCCTGCAGGGATGATACTTGTTGGAAACGTACTATATTTGTTGCCATGGAGGCGAAGATTAGTGATTTAGAAGTAGCTAAAACACTGCCGACTGCGGATGGATGTTAGCTGCTAGCTAGCTAGCCATTTCTTAAAGCACCTCTTCCTGAGGGCGTTTCAGTGTTATAACTTCACCTAAGTGAAGTACCGTACAAAAATAATAATAAAATAAAATAAATTAAAAATATACAGTATATATGTATATGTATATATATATATATATATATATATATATATATATATACATACATAAATACATATATATATATATATATATATATATATACATATATATATATATATTTATACTGTATATATGAACACATATACATTTGTATATACAGGGTATATGGTAAATGGTAAATGGGTTGTACTTGTATAGCACTTCTCAACCCCTTTTTAAGGAGCCCAAAGCGCTTTGACAGTATTTCCACATACATATATATATACATATGTATATGTATATAAATATATGTATATATATATATATATATTTATATATATATATATGTATATGTTAGAAAGGTTCCCAAACTCTGTGCTACCTTAAGAGACTATTGTGAGCAGTCCACCTTAAGAGCGCAAGGCATTGTGGGGCGCGCTTATTCATTCTAACAAAAACAGAGCACAGAGTGGTGAATGCCAGTCCTTTACATTTGCTGCCTGTATATATATCTACAACTTGTAAGATTGTATAGCACTGCGGTACCTGGTGCGTCACTGACGAATCCAATCCAATGTAACCTGCCATGCCTGTCAACCTGCCTACTAACAAGTAAACTGCCATATGCCAAACGAACTGTCCTTTCCATTGTGTCCTGACCGATGCCCCCGGGGCGAATTAGACTACCTTTATAGGACCATACAGTCCTTTATAACTCTCCACAACATTGTGGTCCTTCGAGCCGGATAGCTTCATTTACCCCTGGACAGTATGGACTTCGAAGGATTAGGAGCACGGCCTAAGCGTCAGACACGCCCACCAACCCGCTTTGATGATTACCAGCTCAGCAATATCATGCAAAGACACAGGCATGGGCAGGAAGAAGAATGGATATCTCATGAGAAGGAGGGTGCAGCCAAGGAAACCCCCCCATACTCTACCCCCGCTCTCTACTCTCATCAGCTTAGGCGAGATGCTGCTTGTCATGAAGAGGACCCGTACGAACCAGAGTGGCAGAGGTACAGGTCAGACACCCAGCTAGCCCACCTACAGCATGCAGAGAGAGAGACCAGGGAGGAGATGGCCCGAGAACCAACCCCACTCCATCATTCACCTCAGGATCTCTCTCTAAGAGATGAAATCAGTCCCATACTGAGAGAAAGCGCCATGCTACAGCAGTCACAGATGACCGTGCAAGCGGATGTGGCTACATTAGGTCAAGTTCATAACAAAATTAGAAGACTGACTAACACAGTAACCAACCTTCAGCAAGGTAACCCACGACCCGCTTGTCAACTCAACCCCCATTCTGTATACATCGAGGATGAAGAGGATTGGCCTGAACCCCCTCCACCATGGCCGGACACAGCGGCCCTAGAACGTCCGTCAGGTCAACCAGTCATGGACCGACTAGATCAGATGATGGTGGAGCTACAGCTGATAAGGAGCCAGATTATGTCAGCTAGCCACCGCAAGGTGTCACCAGCGAAGGCTGGCAATAAACCACAGTACCTTCAAACCCAACAGCTAAGCAGCGAGCCTTGTCCCCCCTACATGGCTCACACCTACACCATTCCTACCCGCACTCCAGAGGAACCTACCTACATGGCACGCTATCCACCGCAACAGTTGCCACACCACTTCCAGCGTGCTGTTCAGCCCACACACCAGAGACCTGTGTACCACACCACTACATCAACAATGCGGCAGCACCAACCACCGGCTCAGGGTCCTCCCACCAGGGCTATGCCCCACGTTGCAGACTATGCACCACAGCAGCTGCTGAATCAGTACCAGCCACACTACGCACAAGTACAGTACCTCCCTCGTGTAACTCCATCCTATGCAACCACTGATACGTCTAGCCAGCCTGGGTACATGCCAGTGTCCACACAAGCAGCCCCGTGGATGCAGAGACAGGGCCAGCAAACCCCTCCTCCACCACGCTATGAATCAGCAGCTGCAGCTGCAGACCAGACCTACCATACCAGACCATACCAAACTTCAGTCACTACGACCCATGTGAGTTTGCCCGTTTAAAAATAGCTCTGGAGAACCTCCTGCCTACTGAAGGGACTGAAATGTTCAAGTACCAGATTCTGGTAGACCATCTGAAGCTTGAAGAGGCACAATTGATAACAGATTCTTATATCCAGTCCCCCACACCCTACACTGACACCATGCCAGCCCTCAAGAAAGAAATTCGGCCAGCCCCACCAGATAGCCCTCAGGAAGATAGCCAGTGTACTAGACTGACCTGATATTCGCCGTGGAGACACCGCAGCCTTTGGGCGGTTTGCCCTACATGTTCAGTCCTTGGTTGGCCTACTTAAGTCTTTGGGCACTGACGGTGAAGGGGAGCTTCGCTGTGGATCTCACGTGGTGAGACTGTTAAGCAAACTACCTGCAGAGCAACGGGCAGACTTCCGTCGAACCACCTTTAAGAACCCCGGGACTGTTCCCACCCTGTGCGATCTAGCCCAGTGGCTCCAGCACGAATCCTGGTGTCAGGATTTCGACGGACAGACACCCATAAGAGCAAAGGAAACCCAAGTGTCCCGGTATGAGAGTCGCCAGGGAAGGCGACCTGTTATCGTCCTCCATGGATCAAAGGACTCGAAGAAAAAAAGGTGGACCTCCTAGAGCCTCAGAGGGAAAGAAGGGGGAGAGCTAAGCCCTATTGTCCTTTCTGCGAGAGCGATGAACACTTCCTCAGCCAGTGTACAGAAGTCACAAAGTTAAACAAAGAAACTCTAACTGAGTGGATAAAGGCCAACAAAAGGTGCTGGTGCTGTGCACGGCCACACCAAGCCGCTCAGTGTGACTTAAAGAAGCCCTGTGGCCTATGCCAAGGGAAACATCTGCAGGTCCTTCACGACGTAAATGATCGACCACCAAGACCGACAAGCAAGGAGGAGAGCTGCCTGGTGAGCTCCTCCACTGAGGTCCTGTACGTCGACCATCCCCCAGTCCACAACAGGGTCTTACTGAAGGTCATCAGAGTGCTTCTTCGTCACGGAAATCGTACTATAACCACCTATGCCATCTTGGATGACGGGTCCGAAAGGACCATGCTCCTGCCAGCAGCTGCCCGAGAACTTGGTCTACAAGGCACACCTGAGGACCTGCCCCTGAGAACCATCAGACAGGAGGTCCAGACCCTACGCGGCTCTGCGGTATCCTTCCACATCTCTCCTGTTGCTGAGCCAAAGACCAGCTTCCTAGTCTCCAGAGCCTTCACCTCAGGTCGCCTCGGCCTAGGCGAACAGTCATACCCGATGGACCAACTACAGAAGAGGTACACCCACCTGGTCGGTTTACCAATTAAGCCCTTCCACAGTGCCAGACCCCTAGTACTCATCGGCTCCGACCACCCACACCTGATCACCTCTATCGAGCCAATCCGACTGGGCCTGCCAGGTGGGCCTGCTGCCGTCCGGACCAGGCTAGGCTGGACTCCTCAGGGCCCAGCAAGATTCTCCCAGCAGCCCCTACACTCACAGCAGTGCCTAGTGACATCAGTTCACCCTCCAGCTTCGGAACCATTCAAACGCGTCGAAAGGCTTTGGCAGCTCGACACTCTTCCATATAAAAGTGAGAAGATTGTAACCATGTCGAGACAAGACCAAGCAGCAGTAGCCCTGCTAGAAGAGAAGACCACCCGCGTGGAGGTAGCAGGAGTCTTACGATATACCACCCCCCTGCTGCGCAAGCGAGACATGCCTCTCCTTCATGCCCCCAAAGAAGCTGTCATGCCGAGTCTGCAGAGCACAGAACGGCGGCTAGCTAAAGACCCAGAACGTGCCAAGGCTTACAGCGCAGAAATCCAGAAGCTGGTGGATGCAGGTTCTGTCACTAAGTTAACCCCCGAAGAAGTCAACCAAGACGGAGAAGAGTGGTACATTCCTCACCACATGGTGAGTCACAACAACAAGAACAGAATCGTTTTCAATTGCTCCTATCAGTACAGGGGCCAGAGTCTGAACAACTCTCTACTGCCAGGACCCACCCTTGGAGCATCACTCCTGGGAGTTCTACTGCGCTTCCGGGAACATGCAGTCGCCTTAAGCGCAGATATTAAAGGGATTTTCCATCAAGTCCGTCTCCTTCCTGGAGACTGTCCCCTCTTGCGGTTCGTGTGGCGCGACTTGACCAGAAATGAAACCCCAGCAGGTTTCGAGTGGCGAGTTCTACCATTTGGCACAACCTGCAGTCCATGCTGTGCCACGTTTGCTCTACAGCTCCATGTAGCCAACCATAGCAAGCCAGGAGATGATGTGAGCCTCTCTATAGAGAGGTCCTTCTATGTTGACAATTTCCTACAGTCTGCCCAAACCTGAGGATGCCAGAGAGTTGGTAGACAGACTTTGTGGAATACTTGCAGCTGGTGGGTTTGATCTACGCCAGTGGGCTAGCAACGTGCCAAAAGTCGTGGGACACCTGCCCAAAGAAGCCAGGTCCGACATCCTCGAGCTCTGGCTCGCACAAGACCAAACAGACTCTTCTGAATCCACTCTAGGACTCAGCTGGCACTGTCAAACCGACACCATAGGCTACAAGCATGGACCCATAGAGTACGGAGTTCCAACAATGCGGAACATCTACAGGGTTTTGGTCAGTCAGTATGACCCCTTACGGTTTATCTTACCATACACCACTCGAGCCAAGATGCTGGTCAGACGCCTCTGGGAGAAAAACAGGGACTGGGATGATCCTCTCCTGCGCCAAGACCTCTTACAAGCGTGGACGGCCTGGGAGGAAGAACTACAATTTCTATCTCAAGTCACCTTGCCACGAGCGTATACACCAGTCGAAGTGGATGTTTTAAGTGTCACCCGTCAAGTCCATGTGTTCTGTGATGCATCAGAACAAGCTTCTGGCTCGGCGGAGTATCTGAGAACGCTGGACTGCCGAGGTCAAGTCCATCTGTCCTTCCTACTCGCCAGGTCCAGAGTTGCTCCCAAGCGACTACTCTCCATACCCAGACTGGAGCTGTGTGGAGCGGTCACAGGAGCTCAACTAGCTAAACTCCTATAGAAAGAGCTCACACTGAAGATCGATCAGACCATCCTGTGGACAGACTCTACAACAGTACTGGCTGCAGTCTGAGTCATGTCGCTTCAAGATTTTCGTTGGTACCAGAGTGGCCGAAATACAGGACCTCACAAGTCCCACCCCCTGGCGATACATAGATTCAGCGAGGAACCCAGCTGACGACATCACCAGGGGAAAGACTCTACAGGACCTGACCAAGCCGAACAGGTGGAGCCATGGCCCCCCCTTCCTCCTTCAGACTTCAGATGAGTGGCCTGTCAAGCCCAACGTCGAACAGGAGGGCGATGCCTCCGAGCTACGACAGTCTACTTTTTGCGGTGTCACCTTAACAACACCTAGTACACCAGACGCCAAGGTGAAGCAGTATGCTACCTGGAAGGAGCTGCTAGTAGCTACAGTGCAGGGGTTACATGGGGCGGCAGGTAGCTACAATGCCGAAGACAATCACAATGCTGAGACCCTCATATTAAAGCAAGCGCAGTGCGAGAGCTTCCCAGAGGAGTTGCGGCTCTTGAAAGCAGGAAAGCCCGTACCATCAGGCAGCAGACTGCTCACCCTGTCACCAGACCTGCAACAGCAACTTGCCAAGCAAAAAGTTGACTTCCACTTCAACCCCCCCGCAGCATCTCTCTTTGGAGGAGCATGGGAAAGGGAAATCCGCTCCGTAAAGACCGCCTTGTACACCACAGTGGGAACTCAGTCAGTCTCAGAAGAAGTGCTGCGGACCGTGCTACTGGAGGTAGAGGGGATTCTTAACTCACAGCCATTGGGGTTTGTCTCCTCCAGTCTCACAGATCTCGATCCTGTGACCCCCAATAGTTTGTTGATGGGGCGGCCAGAGGGGTCCTTGCCCCAGATCGTATACCCAGAGACTGAGTTACTGAGCCGCCGTTGATGGAGGAATTCACACGTGCTGGCGGATCGCTTCTGGTCCAGTTTCTTGAGAAATTATCTGCCAAGCCTCGTCATAAATGGCACTCTACGGCAGCTGACCTCGCAGAAGGCTCAGTAGTGATGTTGGTGAGTCCCCAGCTTCTACGGGCCTTGTAGCCCATCGGTCATGTCACTAAGGTCCACCCTAGTAACAACGGCCACATCCGTTCAGCGGACGTGAGGATCAGAGACCGTGAATACACCAGACCAGTTGCCAGGCTGGTTGTCCTCCCAGCCCTTCCACCCGGCGAGGAAGAGGACAGCTCTACTGCCACCATCGCCCCTTCGTGAGACGCTAATAACTTTGTCACCTTTCTATGGACCGAATGTACATTCGGGGGCGGCTGTTAGAAAGGTTCCCAAACTCTGTGCTACCTTAAGAGACTATTGTGAGCAGTCCACCTTAAGAGTGCAAGGCATTGTGGGGCGCGCTTATTCATTCTAACAAAAACAGAGCACAGAGTGGTGAATGCCAGTCCTTTACATTTGCTGCCTGTATATATATCTACAACTTGTAAGATTGTATAGCACTGCGGTACCTGGTGCGTCACTGACGAATCCAATCCAATGTAACCTGCCATGCCTGTCAACCTGCCTACTAACAAGTAAACTGCCATATGCCAAACGAACTGTCCTTTCCATTGTGTCCTGACCGACGCCCCCGGGGTGAATGAGACTACCTTTATAGAACCATACAGTCTTTTATAACTCTCCACAACAGTATACATATATATATATGTATACCGTATTTCCTTGAATTGCCGCAGGGCATATTAGCATGCGCCTGCCTTGAAATACTGACGGGTCAAACTCGCTTCCCAAAATAATTAGCGCATGCTTAGTATTACCGCCTGGTCAAACTCGTGACGTCACGAGTGACACTTCCCCTGTCGTCATTTTCAAAATGGAGGAGGCTGATTTCAATACCGGTAACTTGAAACCGTTTAAAGGGAAAAAGATTAAGAGCTATTCAGAAGGATTTAAGGTCCAAGCTTACATCACACTCAAATTTTTACTGCATACCTTTGGTAGGTGCCGGAGTGAGAAGAAGTTTAAAATAATTAGCGCATGCTTACTTTTACCGCATGCCTTTGGTACGCGCAGGAGTGAGAAGAGGTTTTAAATTAATTAGCGCCTCGGCGGCAATTCAAGGAAATAAGGTGTATATATATATATATATATATATATCAAAATAATCAATGAATCCACGCAGCCCTGGAGGGAATTGCTATTCCTAGTCAAGTGAGTGTTTTTTTAGGATGCTTCAAAGTGCGTGTGTTGCCCATCTAAGCACATGTTACTGGAAAGGCTCCCCTGACTCTTGCTAATCTGTTTCCCTCACTGTCTGAGAGTAACGTGACAATCTTGCTTAGCGCCGTCAGTCAATCGCAGCTTGCTGAAACTAGATTTGCTAGGCTGATGAGATGTACAGTAATGTGTCGGCGTCGCCTCCTTTGGGAGGAAACAAACAGAAAACTAAAAAGGTGCAAACAAGCAGCCCATTTGCATGATTGCAGAGTTTGATGTCGGCGCGCCCCGCCGCCTCGCGAGCCTCTCACCCACCCGGCACTTTTGCGGAAACCGCTGAGCTCCAGCACGGTGACGTACAGCACCCCCAGGAGGAGCATGAGCGCCATCTTAGGCAGCCAGGAGACGCGCAGGAAGAGCGCCAGCGTGAGCGTGCCCACCACGCAGGACAGGAAGGCGTAACGGGCGCCGTCGCAAGGCAGTTCGGCCGCAGTGCGGTTGGCGCCACTCTCCACGTCAGTGACGACGATGGAGATGTTGGTTTTGGCCCCGCCCCACAACCAGGGCATGCAGCCCACCTGTGAAGGGAGCAAACACATTCAGCGTTTTTGAGTGCTATTTCTCATATTGTTGCAACGCTGACTCACCACGCAGGCCTGCGCCACCGCGTAGATTAAGAGCACTATGAGGATGCACAAAGCAGTGCGGATCCGGATGGTCAGGCACCCTGGAAAACACTGAAGAAAAACAAATAATAAATAACTACAAGAGGCACTTCCTAAAGAAATTGCGTGTGAATGCCCGAATGCTGAAGGTGAACTGAAATGCTGACAGAATGTGGTATGAATGTAAGAATAGTTTGAATGTTGAATAATTAGGAATTTGGGTTTAGAACTTGGGAAAGTGTCAGTTGGATGAGTGGAATTTGTTGATGTTGGAATGGTTTGAATAGGTTAAAAAATATTGTGCGAATTGTGGAAGTTTAAAAAAATGGGCAATTAATTTTGAATGGGCAAAATGTCCCTGGAAACTAGGAATTCTTGGAAATCCGGGATTTTCTTCAAATTATTGAAAGAGAGCACATCATTTTGAAGAGGCTGAATATTTTGGAGTTGGAACAGTTTGAATTGGATGAAAAATGTCCCATGGGCTTCACGGTGGCACAATACGAAGGTCCTGAGTAGTCTGGGGTTCAATCTTTCTGTGTGGAGTTTGCATGTTCTCCCCGTGATTGCGTGGGTTCCCTCCGGGTACTCCGGCTTCCTCCCACTTCCAAAGACATGCACCTGGGGATAGGTTGATTGGCAACACTAAATTGGCCCTAGTGTGTGAGGTGAGCCTCTCTATAGAGGCTCACCTTAACTTAACTTAATTTTAACTATCTGTGTTGGCCCTGCGATGAGGTGGCGACTTGTCCAGGGTGTACACTGCCTTCTGCCCGATTGTAGCTGAGATAAGCACCAGCGCCCCCCGCGACTCCAAAAGGAATAAGCGGTAGGAAATGGATGGATGGATGGATTTCAATGGGAAATTTGGGGAGAAGTGGGAATTTTTTTACTTGAATGTTCTGAAGGAGTTGAAATGGTTGTTGTTGAAATTTTTCAAATCGGTCAAGAAATGTTGAACATGTTGAACTGAGAAATGGTATTACGGAATTCCTGGAACTTTGGGAAAATTGGGAATTTTTCCTGTTCAAAAAACAACTTTGTTTTATGTACCAATTAAGAAAAATGTTTTGACGGTGGAACGATTGAAGTGGGTTGAAATATGTGTAAGAAGTAGTCGCCAGAAAAAGGGGTGGAAATAGGGCTTTGGAAAACCAGGAATTCTGGAAAATCCTGTAATTTTTTTTAACTTAGAAAAAGGGTAGTTTGAATTTCCAGGATGAGTGGAATATGTTGGCGGTGGAATGGTTTGAATGGGTGGAAAATGTGGAAATGGTGAAAGTTTGAAAAAGGGCCAATTAATTTTGAATGGGAAAAATGTCCCGGACAACCTGGAATTCTGGGAAATTTGGACATTTTTGGAATTTGTCAAGGGATAGCCCGTGATTCCCGAATAGGCTGAACAGTATGAAGTAGGAACAGTTTGAATCGGATAAAAAATTTTGGAAGGTAGAGCGCGCCACAATCTGGAGAAGAAGAAGAATAAATAGATTAATTTTGGTGTAGAAAACCATGTGTGAAATCTTTGGAGCATTCACACAATTATTAGTAAAACAGCCTTGCACTAAAATAACTTTTACAATTTTCAAAATGAGAGTCTAACCCCGGGATTTGCACTGGACGAAAAACAGTAGCGCAGCATTGTTGCCACGGTGGCAGACTCGATCTGTTTTTATTCAAGTCAATGTGTCCGTTTCACATAATAAATACGCAGAACTTCTATATTTGTTGACTGCCTCAAAAATCCGTCCAATTTAGCCAAATTCTGCTTGTGTTGCACAGGAAGTCACGCACAAACACAAAATGAATGATCCGTTTTCAAGGCGCATCGTATTTGACACTTTACACGTCAACTTTTCAATAGTTTTTTCGACATAATTTGACCTTGTTGACACAAATGAATGAGGACTTCTGGAAGGGCAAAATTAGGGACTCATATACAGGCATATCCCAAGCAGATATATGGGGATATGAGGGCCTGTGTCAAACTAGGGTTGTACGGTATACCGGTACTAGTATAGTATCGTACTAATGAATCAAAAAATGGTACTATACACTGTCTGAAACGTAACGGTTCCCAGGCATGAAGGCGCGTCGTCACGTCGTGACATTGCTGGTTTTACGAGCAGAGAAGCATGATCGGCAGCGCAAAATCACTGAGTACTTACAAGCAGACACAGTGTGTAGACAGAAAAGGGAGATTGGTCACATCAGTGGCCTAGTGGTTAGAGTGTCCGCCCTGAGATCGGTAGGTTGGGAGTTCAAACCCCAGCCGAGTCATACCAAAGACTATAAATAAATGGGACCCATTGCCTCCCTGCTTGGCACTCAGCATCAAGGGTTGGAATTGGGGGTTAAATCACCATAAATGATTCCCGGGTGCGGCACCACTGCTCCCCTCACCTCCCAGTGGGTGATCAAGGGGATGGGTCAAATGCGGAGGACAAATTTCACCACACCTAATGTGTGTGTGACAATCATTGGTACTTTAACTTAACTTAATTTTGGCTTAAAAACTAACGATAAAGGTGAAGTTATAACACTGAAATGCCCTCAGGAAGAGGTGCTTTAAAACATGCCTAGCTACCTTGCAGCGAACATCCATCCGCAGCCTGCAGTGTTTTAGCTACTTCTAAATGACTACTCCTCGCCTCCATGGCGACAAATAAAGTAAAGTTCTTCCAAGTATCATCCCTGCAGGACGAGGAATAGCCAAACATGCTTCACTACACACCGTAGGAGGATACAATAGCTCATTGGCGTCACCGCTAACAAAAGCTAGCACGCCTGAATGTAAACAAATGCCATGGGTGGATCTACACCTGACATCCCCTGTAATAATACCAAGTATAATAGCGTATGTAGTCAATACTACTATGATTATATAGATATTTTTTATTGTCTCAAAATCTTTTTTCCTTTTTTAAAAATTCATATTATATTTATAAACTCAGGAAATACATCCCTGGACACACGACAACTTAAACCATGACCCTGTAACTACTTGGTATGAGATCGATGCCTAAATTTGCGGTATCTTCCAAAACTAATGTAAAGTATCAAACAACAGAAGAATAGGTGATTATTACATTTTAACAGAAGTGTAGATAGAACATGTTGAAACAGAAAAAATTCAGATATTAACAGTAAATGAACAAATAGATTAATAATACATTTTTACAGCTTGCCCTTTATAATTTCGACAAAATAATAGAATGATAAATGACATAATATATTACTGCATACGTCAGCAGATTAATTAGGAGCCTTTGTTGGTTTACTTACTACTAAAAGACAAGTTGTCTAGTATGTCCACTATTTTATTTAAGAACAAAATTGTTCTTTGGTAGCAATAATAAACATATGTTTAATGTACCCTAAGTTTTTTTGTTAAAATAAAGCTAATAATGCCATTTTCTGTGGTCCTCTTTATTTAGTCAAGTATTGAAAGGTACCGAATAGTTTCGAAAAATATTAAATATATACAAAATATTGGTATCTGGACAACCTTATGTCAAACACAAGCTTTGATCCTCCCGTCTTCATTATGGCACCAAAGTAACGGAATCCTCGCTTTGCTTGAAGACGAAAGGTTGAGAGTTACCGGACTTGATGATGAAACGCCAATAACGTATGAACATTTAAATAAAACTGATTTACAACCAGTAGAGGACACGGCAGACCGAGAGTACCGAATAATTTATACTTCATGCTTCACAGGCACCATTAAGATGGGAACTTTTTCACCCTTAGGAAAGCTAAAGTGAATAGTATTAACAGGAAGGCTTTGTTCAAACTCCAATGACATATTTCCCTTTCGTCAGCAAAGCTAGAGACCAATTTGAATGAATAAATTGTCACGCTGGGCAAGTTCTTCAAGTATGACGAAGAAAACTCAAAAGTCCATACCTGTACTCGGATGATGTGCAGGTACATGATGCACGCCACCAGGAAACAAATGCAGAAGACGAGAAGCACAAGGACCACAGCGCCCCTGAATAAGATAGGAAGACAAAAGGAGGTAAGTGGTAGAAAAGGAATCAGAGCTACAAATAGAGGACATGTGTGGCGGACATACTGTGGTATGATAAGGAGATAGACAAGGCCACACAAGGCGGCGAGGATTAGAGACAGAACCACTGCGCTGGTGAAGTAGTCATCCGGAACCTGGTGGTACTGTGGATTAACACAAACAACAGACCGTAGTGAACATTAAACATCTTCCAGTTAAGTAAGTCCACCAAGCAGTACACATTATGAATTTCCAACTGGGGATTGGTTGAGAGTTATGTGGAATTAATTGTTGGTAAATGACATTAAGTTGTGTGCACTACTTGTCTGCAACCAGCAGTAGCATTGTCAGCTGTGGTAACTCCGAATCCGCACTATGATTACTACGCTGCTTCTTTTTCCAGTTTCTACTCAATAAAAATGCAACGGCAAAAACGCACAAAAACCGCCCAAACACAAGCAATATGCGGGAAAACAATGAAAAAATGAAACTGGAAGTTGATTATAGAGGGTAAAATGGGACATATTTAAATTAATAAATACATCTTTAAAAAATTACTTAAATGGGTCATTAATACGGTTAATTGAAATAAAATTCATACACGTATTAACCATCATACTTTATGTCATTATTGTATTCTGTTATTTATTTAATGATTTGATCAATTATTGATTCTTTTTTTCATGAATAAATGATCGATTTAGTGTTTTAGGTAATTAATGACATATAAGTAATTATTGACATTTTTGTTTAATTTTGTGTAATTTGGTCCTCCATGGGTACAAAATGTGAGCAAGTGACATTAAAAACAACATGGCCACCATCGCAGGTACAAAGCTTTGAGGCAATTTGCAACATAACTAAAAGATAAGCAAAAAATGGCGGCTCTGATCTCGTTTTCAGGAAATGAAACAAGGTCATGTGACAATTTCTTTATGTAGTTTTAAAATATTATGATTAAACTTGGCATATAGCTTCAGTATATAATATTTTAGCAAGATTGGTTGAGAAACATTAACCAAACCACCTTAGTGGCGGCTAACACCATGAATTGATTAACGTGGACCCCGACTTAAAGGCCTACTGAAACCCACTACTACCGAC
This sequence comes from Nerophis ophidion, assembly GCF_033978795.1. NCBI lineage: Eukaryota > Metazoa > Chordata > Actinopteri > Syngnathiformes > Syngnathidae > Nerophis > Nerophis ophidion. Next base: position 26,569,982 of record NC_084624.1, on the reverse strand, counting down.
CACACAGTCTGATAGTTTATATATCAATGATGAAATATTAACATTGCAACACATCCCAATATGGCCTTTTTAGTTTACTAAATTGCAATTTTTAATTTTCCACGAAGTGTCCTGTTGAAAACATTGCGGTATAATGACGCGTGCGTTTGACGTCTCAGGTTGCAGCGGACATTATTTTCCAGCCCGATCCAAGCTATAAGTAGTCTGTTTTAATTGCATTATTAAACAGTATTCTGTACATCTGTGTTGCTGAATCTTTTGCAATTTGTTCAATTAATAATGGAGAAGTCAAAGTAGAAAGATGGCGGTGGAAAGCTTTTAGCCTTTATCCACACAAACACAGCCGGTGTTTCGTTGTTTAAAATCCCCGAAGTTGAAGCTTTACTATGGATCATAGAGCGGTCAAGCGAACATGGATCCCGACCAAATGTCAACCGGCAGTTTTTGGTGGGAAAATTGTGGTTATAAGTCAGCTATTACTGGAGACATCAGCGGAGCTTCCGTCCTGCTGCAGCTGCGCGACTTCCCTCAGAGACACTGGGTCAACACACCCGTGGCCACACCCCTCCGACTTTCAGGTACTATTTAACTCACTAACACACTAGCAACACAATAGGCAGATAAGGGATTTTCCAGAATTATCATAGTAAATGTGTCTAATAACATCTGAATCGGTCCCACTGCAATCGCCTTTTTTTTCTTCTTTTTTCTAGTCCTTCATTCTAAATTTCCACATCCACGAATCATTCAACCTTGCTCAAATTAATGGGGAAATTGTCGCTTTCTCAGTCCTAATAGCTCTAGCTGCTGCTGGCTATGATTTTAAACAATGTGAGGAGCCCTACAACCTGTGACATCACGCACACATTGTCTGCTGCTTCCGGTAAAGGCAAGGCTTTCTTATTAGCGACCAAAAGTTGCAAACTTTATCGTCGATGTTCTCTACTAAATCCTTTCAGCAAAAATATGACAATATCGCGAAATGATCAAGTATGACACATAGAATGGACCTGCTATCCCCGTTTAAATAAGAAAATCTCATTTCAGTAGGCCTTTAAACGAGTTAAACAACTTATTCGGGTGTTACCATTTAGTGGTCATATTGCACATGTACGGAAAAAGATGTGTAAGAGTATTTTTATACTACACAAAGTAAAATATGTGTTAGATTATAGGGCAATGCGTGTATTGTATTGTGCACTTAAATTGATTTAAATCAGCTACTGTGTGGAAGTGTGGGGGAACACACATAAGAGTAACATAAATGCATTGTATCAACTACAGAAAAGAGCTATAAGGATTATTCATAAAGTAGATTACTTAGAACACACTAATATATTATTTAACATATTATGTGCACTTAAGATGTGACTTTAAGGTTTTACTACTTACGTATAAAATACTACACGGTCTAGCTCCATCCTATCTTGCCGATTGTATTGTACCATATGTCCCGGCAAGAAATCTGCGTTCCAAGGACTCCGGCTTATTAGTGATTCCCAAAGCCCAAAAAAAGTCTGTGGGCTATAGAGCGTTTTCCGTTCGGGCTCCAGTACTCTGGAATGCCCTCCCGGTAACAGTTCGAGATGCCACCTCAGTAGAAGCATTTAAGTCTCACCTTAAAACTCATTTGTATACTCTAGCCTTTAAATAGACTCCCTTTTTAGACCAGTTGATCTGCCGTTTCTTTTCTTTTTCTTCTATGTCCCACTCTCCCTTGTGGAGGGGGTCCGGTCCGATCCGGTGGCCATGTACTGCTTGCCTGTGTATCGGCTGGGGTCATCTCTGCGCTGCTGATCCGCCTCCGCTTGGGATGGTTTCCTGCTGGCTCCGCTGTGAACGGGACTCTCGCTGCTGTGTTGGATCCGCTTTGGACTGGACTCTCGCGACTGTGTTGGATCCATTATGGATTGAACTTTCACAGTATCATGTTGAAATTTCACAGTATCATGTTAGACCCGCTCGACATCCATTGCTTTCCTCCTCTCCAAGGTTCTCATAGTCATCATTGTCACCGACGTCCCACTGGGTGTGAGTTTTCCTTGCCCTTATGTGGGCCTACCGAGGATGTCGTAGTGGTTTGTGCAGCCCTTTGAGACACTAGTGATTTAGGGCTATATAAGTAAACATTGATTGATTGATTGATTTATAAATTCTGGTTTTACTGAAACTACAGGAGCAAGTAAAGCTACAGAAATTATGTGTCATGTTGAAGGCTAAAAGTAACACATTACCAGCAAATTTACAAAAAATGTTTGTCAGCACTTCTGAGAATACAGAGCATAGAAGAAAAGGTCATTTCAAACATCAGTATTCAAGGAAAACTTCAAAACAAGTGTGTATATCAGTATATCTATGGAATTCTCTTTACAATGAGATAAAATACTGTAAAAATATATTCCGATTGAAAAAAATATATAAAGACAGAACAATAAGGACAGTGTTTACATTTTGCTTTTTATTTATTATTTTACTTTTTTTTTTGTCTGGTTTTGTATTTGTTTTGTATCATTCCGAGAGGTGTACCGGTATATATATATATTTTTTTGTTCGGTGTATACTTCATGAAGTTTTGCACTTGTGTATTTCTAGTGTGTTTTTTGTTTGTTTTCATTACATTTGGATGTATTTGTTGGTTTGTATGATATCCATTAAGTAAGACAAAGTATTATGTTGAAGGGGGCAGGAAAATATAAGATTTTTCTTCATCCTGCTCCTTCTCAGGCATTGGTATGTAAATGTAAAATTGTATAATTGAGATATAATTGTCTGTCGATCAAAGATGCACATCCATGAAGGAGATAAATAAAAAATGAAATGAATGAATGAATGAATATGTACTGTACGGTGCAATCTACTAATAAAAGTTTCCATCAATCAATCAAACAGACAATTGCCCATAGAGTACCTCAGTGACTATTCATTCTATGGTCAAACAACTTTAAAGGCCTACTTAAATGAGATTTTCTTATTTAAACGGGGATAGCAGGTCCATGTTATGTATCATACTTGATCATTTTGCGGTTGTGGAGGGGCGTGGTCGACGTGTCCCCTGCGGGCAGGGCACGTGCAGGAGCCGGCTGTGAAGCGATGACAGGTGAGGAGATTTCTCAGCTGGAACGAGTCATCTAATCACCTGTCTCTTTATCAGGAGGGCCGGAGGCAGTGAGAAGGGGTCGGAAAAGACCAGGCGAGACCCGGAGAGCCCGACAGAAAGGCTGACGAGCGCAGGCTGCAAAGCATCTCGGGAGGGTCTGAAATATTGTTTGTGGAAAAGTGGAAAAAAATAAAACAGTGTCAAGCCAGAGTGGTGACTCCGAGTAGTCCTGAAGAATACTAGCAGGAAGAACGTCACAAGTGGCGCCCAACAGAACAAACCTGATATGTCCACCACGAACCCCCTGGAGGCGCTTGGCCAAGTCTTGGCAGAAGTGGCGGCGGCATCACAGCAGCAGACGCTGGTGCTACAGGCACTGATGGACCGGGCAGAGGGGGCATCAAACCCGAGAGGAGGTACCATGCAGCGCATGGTAGAGACCGAGGACCCCCACGCATACCTTGATGTCTTCGAGGCCACCGCCACGGCGTGCGGATGGCCGTAGGCGGAGTGGGGCACCAGGCTGCCGCCGCTCCTGGTGGGGGAGGCGCATGGACTTTACGAACTTGCGCCGAGCCATCTTGGATCGGATCGGAAGCAGCCCAGAGGACCACCGACGCCGATTCCGGGCCTTGACGCTGGGCCCCGAGGACAGGCCCTTCACCCTAGCGCAACGACTGCGGGATGCAGCGACCAGATGGCTTCAGCCCCAGGCAGCGGAAAGTCCGATGTTCGAGCTGGTGGTGCTGGAGCAGTTCCTCGCGGCGATACCGGCCCGGACCGCTGCCTGGGTGGAATACCACAGGTCCAGCGATCTGATGACAGCGGTGAACCTCGCAGAAGACCACCTGGCGGTCCAGAAGGAGGCGGCTGCAAGACCCACACCGGCCCCACGGAGAAGACCCATGGTACCGGAGGCCGCGAAAACCCCGGGGCCACATCCCCGACCGGTGTGGAATGCGCCGACCCACGAGCAGGTTCCAGCGTCGAACACTCTCAAAAAAAAAAAAAAAGAGACACCCACGCACACACATGCCAGCAGTATTACAACGGGGGAGGGGGAAATATAATCGTGCCTCTGCTTCTTGTTTTCAGGGTACCGGCGTTGCTGATGGCGGGCTTCCCTCGCAGACGGCACTGCGAGCACCAGGGCAGGTGTGTTGGAGGTGCGGACAGCCCGGTCACACGCGGCGGGAGTGCTACGCAATGGAGGTGGGCCAGGTGATCCGGGTTGCCGGGCCTCCAACACCCCTTCCCCGATCCATGGGAGATGTACTGCGTCCCGGTAAGGGTTCAAGGGAGTACACACCGGGCTATGGTGGATTCGGGCTGTAAACAGTGCATGATCCACCAGAACCTGGTTCGACCCGGGGCGTTGAGGCACGCGACACAAGTGAGGGTAATGTGTATACAAGGGGATGTGCACACGTAACCCGTGGTGCCTGTCGAAATCTGGTATCGGGACCAAAAACATACAGTAAAAGTCACCGTAAGCGCGCGACTGACGCACCCATTGATTTTAGGGACAAATTGGCCGGGGTTTAGCCAGCTAATGGATCAGTGTATGGGGATGCATTCATGGGCTGTAGGATAGGGGAGTATCCGCGCAGTACTCAGTGGCGACGCAAGTTCATGCGGCGCTGTCGAGCGGGAACCGGCGGGGGCTTTGCGGGAGGCCCCCCCGGCCCCCCAGTGGAGACCCACGGAGGACTTTCCCCTCGAACAGTCCCGTGATGAAACTCTGCGCGCGGCCTGGGACCAGGTGGATTACATCGACGGTCAGCTGGTGTGCCCGAGGAAACCGCGGGTATATCCCCACTTTTCCATTATTAGAGATAGGCTATACCGAGTGACCCGTGACACTCAAACAGGCGAAGAATACACCCAATTGTTGGTGCCAAAACCCCGCCGGGAAATGGTTTTCCAGGCGGGGCATTGCAATCCCCTCGCAGGCCACATGGGGTATGAAAAAACACTTAATCGGGTCATGGTCCGGTTCTATTGGCCAGGCATCCGGGCAGACATACGCCGATGGTGTACTGCCTGTCCGGACTGTCAGCTGATGAACCCGGCGGCCATCCCAAAAGCCCCGTTGCGGCCATTACCGCTCATAGAGGTCCCAATCGATACAATCGGAATGGACCTCATCGGACCATTTCACCCGAGCACACGGGGATATCGATTTGTGTTAGTCCTAGTGGATTACGCAACCCGATATGCCGAAGCAGTGCCGCTGCGCTCCATCTCTGCAAAGAGTGTAGCACAAGCACTCTTTTCGGTCATCTCCCGGGTGGGGATTCCGAAAGAAATCCTTACCGACCAGGGCACGTCCTTTATGTCGCGCACGATAAAGGAATTATACGGGTTATTCAATCTATCCGCACCAGCGTTTACAATCCACAAACGGATGGCCTGGTGGAAAGATTGAATAAGACACTGAAAACAATGATCCGTAAATTCATACACGAGGACAAACCTAATTGGGATAAATGGCTGGATCCCCTTGATGTTCGCGATGCGGGAGGCACCCCAGACCTCCCTCGGTTTTACGCCCTTTGAGTTACTTTACGGCAGGAGGCCGCGCGGCGTGCTGGACCTTATTAAAGAAAGCTGGGAGGAAGGCTCCAGCCGCAGTAAAAATGAAATTAAATACGTGTTGGACATGTGAGCAAAACTTCACAAGGTGGCGCACTTATCACGGGGAAATTTGCATCGCGCCCAGCAACGGCAACAGCGCACGTACAATCGGGGGACCCAGCTGAGGAAATTTTCACCGGGAGAAAAAGTACTTGTACTACTCCCAACTTCCAGCACTAAATTACTGGCTAAGTGGCAAGGGCCCTTTGTGGTCACACGGCAGACTAGCGAGGTAGATTACGAGGTCCGGCGCTCGGACCGGGGCGGTGACATGCAAATTTACCACGTGAACCTGCTGAAGGCATGGAGGGAGGCCGAGCCTGTCTCCATGGTGACGGTAGTGAAGGAGGAGGAGGAGCTGGGGCCGGAGATCCCACGCTCCGCCTCTCCCCCTCCTCTTCCTTGTGATGACCAGCTCACATTGGCACAAAGAGCGGAGGTTGCTGAATTACAGCGGCGCTATTCAGATGTGTTCTCCGCGCGGCCTGGGCGCACGAACCTCATCTGCCATCGCATTGAGACCAGCCCGGCCGGGGATTACGGTGCGGTCTCACCCCTATAGGCTTCCCGAGCACAAGCGTAAAATGGTGCGGGACGAATTAAAAACCATGCTGGAGTTGGGAGTAATAGAAGAGTCCCACAGTGCATGGTGTAGTCCCATCGTGCTAGTAGGGAAGAAAGATGGGTCTATACGCTTCTGTGTGGATTACCACAAGGTGAATGAGGTGTCACGTTTCGACGCGTACCCAATGCCTCGGGTCGACGAGCTCCTGGATCGGCTAGGCACTGCGCTTTTTTTTCCACACTGGATTTAACCAAGGGCTACTGGCAGATTCCCTTATCGCCAGCGTCCCGGGAAAAGACGGCCTTCTCCACTTCAGAAGGCTTATACCAATTTGTGACACTCCCGTTTGGCTTGTTCGGTGCGCCCGCGACGTTCCAGCGCCTCATGGACCGGGTGCTGCGGCCTACTCAGCCGCATACCTGGATGACGTCATCATCCAGGGTAACAGCTGGGAAGAACATCTGCAGCGGGTGGGGGCGGTGCTCGAGTCCTTGAGGCGGGCGGGGCTCACCGCCAACCCTGGGAAATGTTCAATTGGTCGGAGGGAGGTACAGTATCTGGGGTACCACTTGGCGGGGGGGACAAGTGCGACCGCAGGTTGAAAAAAAGGCGGCGATCGCAGCATGCCCACCCCCCAAGACGAAAAAGGGGGTGAGGCGGTTTTTGGGCATGGCCGGGTACTACCGCCGCTTCATTCCCCGATTTGCGGACTTGACCAGCCCACTGACCGACCTCACCCGAAAGGGTGCACCAGAACTTGTCCAGTGGACGGAGCAGTGCCAGCAGGTGTTCGAACAGGTAAAATCTGCACTCTGCGAGGAGCCGGTACTGTGCATGCCTAACTTCTCCATCCCTTTCTGTCTGCAGGCGGATGCGTCGGAGCGGGGGCTGGGGGCGGTGTTGTCACAGCAGGTGAGGGGCGTCGACCGCCCCATCCTATACGTCAGCCGGAAGCTCTCGGACCGGGAGGCGAGATACAGTACGGTGGAGAGAGAGTGCCTCGCGGTCCGATGGGCGGTCGGGGCCCCCCGGTATTACCTGTTGGGGCGCCCCTTCAGCCTCTGCTCGGACCACAAGCCGCTCCAATGGCTCCACCGCATGAAGGATGCCAATGCGCGGATCACCCAGTGGTACCTCGCGTCGCAACACTACAACTTCCGGGTGGTCCATCGGCCGGGAACGCAGATGGCCGTGGCCGACTTCCTCTCTCGCTCCTCTACGGAATGGGGGGGGAGTGGTCGCTGCCGGACGGGTGCCCGGCCTTAAACTGGCGGTGGAGGCATGTGGAGGGGCGTGGTCGACGCGTCCCCTGCGGGCGGGGCATGTGCAGGAGCCGGCTGTGAAGCGATGACAGGTGAGGAGATTTCTCAGCTGGAACTAGTCATCTAATCACCTGTCTCTTTATCAGGAGGGCCGGAGGCAGTGAGAGGGGGTCGGAAAAGACCAGGCGAGACCCGGAGAGCCCGACAGAAAGGCTGACGAGCGCAGGCTGCAAAGCATCTCGGGAGGGTCTGAAATATTGTTTGTGGAAAAGTGGAAAAAAATAAAACAGTGTCAAGCCAGAGTGGTGACTCCGAGTGGTCCTGAAGAATACGGGCAGGAAGAACGTCACAGCGGTATTGCCATATTTTTGCTGAATGGATTTAGTAGAGAACATCCACGATAAAGTTCGCAACTTTTGTTGCTGATAAAAAAGCCTTGCCTTTACCGGAAGTCGCAGACGATGAAGTCACAAAGGTGAGGGCTCCTCACGTCCTCACATTGTTTTTAATGGGAGCCTCCAGCAGCAAGAGCTATTCGGACCGAGAAAACGACACTTTCCCCATTAATTTGAGCGAGGATGAAAGATTTGTGGATGATATTGATAGCGAAGGACTAGATAAAAAAAAAAAAGGCGTTTGCATTGGGACAGATTCAGATGTTTTTAGACACATTTACTAGGATAATTTTGGGAAATCCCTTATCTTTCTATTGTGTTGCTAGTGTTTTAGTGAGATTAAATAGTACCTGATAGCCGGAGGGGTGTGTCCACGGGTGTCTTGAGGCCAGAGTCTTAGGGAAGTCAACAGCAGATACAAGGACGGCGCAAACTCCACAGATCTCCGGTAAAAGGCGACTTTTTAACACAATTTTCTCACCGAAACCTGCCGGTTGACAAGTGGTCGGGAACCATGTTCGCTCGACCGCTCTGATCCATAGTAAAGCTTCACCTCCGGGAATTTTAAATAAATGATCAATGGGTTGTACTTGTATAGCGCTTTTCTACCTTCAAGGTACTCAAAGCGCTTTGACACTACTTCCACATTTACCCATTCACACACACATTCACACACTGATGTCAGGAGCTGCCATGCAAGGCGCAGACCAGCACCCATCAGGAGCAAGGGTGAAGTGTCTTGCTCGGGACACAACGGACGTGACAAGGTTGGTTCTAGGTGGGATTTGAGCCAGTGACCCTCGGGTTGCGCACGGCCACTCTCCCTCTGCGCCACGCCGTCCCAAACAAGGAATCCCCGTGTGTTTGTGTGGCTAAAGACAAAAGCTTCCCAACTCCATCTTTCTACTTTGACTTCTCCATTAGTAATTGAACAAATTGCAAAATATTCAGCAACACAGATGTCCAGAATACTTTAATTGCGCGATGAAAAGAGACAACTTTTAGCTGCTAGTGGTGCTGCGCTAATATTTCCTGACAGTCCGTGACGTCACGCGCACGCGTCATCATTCCACGACGTTTTCAACAAGAAACTCCGCGGGAAATTTAAAATTGCAATTTAGTAAACTAAACCGGCCGTATTGGCATGTGTTGCAATGTTAATATTTCATCATTGATATATAAACTATCAGACTGCATGGTCGGTAGTAGTGGGTTTCAGTAGGCCTTTAAAGCTGGCTTCAGAACACTTGTAGTAATATGTCCTCACATCTGAGTCTAAAACTTTGACGCTATCCATACTACGCGTATGCTAGCATGTCTTCCGTAGCATTTTTCGCACAAAAGGAAGACATCGCTCACCCTCTGCTCGCGCTCCGAGCACTTGTACATGAGCGTGAGGAAGTTAAGGTCGGCCGTGTCGGACTCGGTCTGACGGGCCTCTATCAGGCGCCCGATGTAGCGGTTGACCCGCGTTCTGGGGCTGCTCTGGATCACGTTAGCCTGGTTGGCGTTGGTGCGACTCCTCAGCTTTTGGGGCGCTGTCCTCATGGCCCTTCGCTGTGTGAGGAGGGGAAGAAGCAGGGGATGAAGAAGTGTTGTCATATTAAAACCACGGTTGGAGGAGCGTCAACAACGCAAACCGGCGTGCTGATTATACTTTCAAATGACGACATTGCCGTCACATCTAACTTCATTAGGGAACGCACCCTGCTGAGACTAAGTGTCTTTGGCAGCCACACAGAAGAGCCTTGCTAAATACTGCCCACTGGAGCACAACCCCTTACTTCTCTCTCCATCCTACAGTCTCTACACACAAACTACTTTCAAATACACATTTGTATTTACCTTTTTTTAGAGGATGTTTTTTTTATTTTGTTTTTAAGTGTGGCACAGTCAACCCCCCTTAAGGGAACATAATACAGTCACCCCCTAATACGGTTGGTCTGCAACCTGCGGCTCTAGAGCATCATGCGTATGAAAATAGAAAACAACAAGGGAAAAAATATATTTTTGTTTTAATAGGGTTTTCGTCAGAAGACAACATGACACAAACCTCCATATTTGTTAGAAATCCCACTGTTTGTATTAAATACGATTCTCTGATAAGAGGATTTGGCGAGCACCGTTTTGTACTACTAATTTTGGCAGTCCTTGAACTCACTGTAGTTTGTTTACATGTATTTTTTTAATGATGCCAGAGAAAGACATATTTTATTCCACTCATTCTTTGTCTCATTTTGTCCACCAAACGTTTTATATTGTGCGTGAATGCACAAACATTAATTTTGTTGATGTTATTGACTTGTGTGGAGTGCCAATCAGGCATATTTGGTCAGTGCATGACTGCAAGCTAATTGATGCTAAAATGCTATTTAGGCTAGATTTATGTATGTATTGCATCATTATGCCTCAGTTGTAGGTATTTTTTTAATTTTTAATGCTCACCCGAGTTTCTGTTTACCTTTTCACCGTAGGACAAAAAAGAAAACATACGTTTTGCCTGTAAACATTACTTAAGAGTTGAAAAACCTACCTTAAAGTATTGTGGTGTGTACAAGCATCTGATTTTCCTTAATAATAATATAAGTAGTATTTCTAAAAAAACAAAAACACTTTTAGATAAAATAAATAATAACAATCTAAATTAAATAAGATATCATAATAAACTGAAAATGAATACTTATTTATTTAGTTTGACCCATTTATTTATTTATCTATGTCTGTATGTATCCATCCATCCCTCCGCTTATCCGAGGTTGGGTCACGGGGGCAGCAGCTTAAGCAGGGAATCCCACCACTTCCCTCTCCCCAGCCACTTCGTCCAGCTCTTCCCGGGGGATCCCGAGGCCTTCCCAGGCCAGCCAGGAGACATAGTCTTCCCAACGTGTCCTAGCTCTTCCCCGTGGCCTCCTACCGGTTGGACGTGCCCTAAACACCTCCCTAGGGAGGCGTTTGGGTGGCATCCTGACCGGATGCCCGAACCACCTCATCTGGCTTTTCTCGATGTGGAGGAGCAGCGGCATGTAAGTAATATTAAATAAATAAATAAACACATGTATTTATCTATGTGTTTTTTATTAAATAAATAATACAATTTATAAATACAATTGTTGAATAAAATGATTGTTATTATAATTTAGTTTTGGGATATGAAAAACGAAAATAGCTTCCTTTATTTCCCATTGTTTTTTTCTGCCACAAATACCTAGTATTATTTATAATTAAAATAAAGACTTTCTGATCAAATAAATAATAATAATAATCTAAATTAAATAACATATAATAAACTTAATGTTTATTCATTTTGTTTGATTCATTTTTTTATTTATCTATTTATGTATGTATGTATGTATTATTAAATAAATAAATAAAAACATGTATTTATCCATGTGTTTATTATTATATAAGTAATAACATTTCTAAAAAAAATTGTTGAATAAAATTATTGTTACTATAATTTATTTCGGGATATGAAAAACAAAAAAACTTCCTTTTTTTCACATTGTTTTGTCCTGCCACAAATACTTCTCATTGGTTATTGTTATAAATAGAAAAAATAATTCAGTACGTTTACTGTGTATATATAAGACTTTCCTACTTTCCCATTGTTTTGATCTGCCACAAATACCTCCAATTGGCTAAAAAAAAACGTACTGCAAAGTTTTTTTACATTGATTATTAAATAAATAAGTAGCATTTTATGAATGAGACTTCTGAATAAAATGTATCTTAAAATTATTTCAGAATATAAGAAAAAAAAGCTTCCTCGATTGCTCATTTTTAGTTCTGCCACAAATAACTTGATTGGCTAAAACAGTCTTACTGTTTAAGGTTTATCAATTTATTATTACAAAACAAAAAAAATGATAATACAATTTTATAAGTGGGACTGCTGAATACAATTAATTTAAAGGAGCCATATGTAATAATTTCATGTCAACTCATCATTAAAAGGTCCTATGTCAAAAGGTGCGAATAAATCATCCATCTATCAATCCATTTTCTACCGCTTGTCCCCTTCGGGGTCATGTTCTTTTTCAAATCCTCTATAACTGATAACGGTTGTTGAGCCGAGAAATGCTCATTTCAAAATTAGATTTACAGCCCAGAAATCTTGTTATTGTTTTAATTTCGATGTCCCGCCCTCCACCGTTTGACCAATTAAAAAGTTTGTGAGTGTGTCACATCCAGGTTGCCAGTTACGCACCGCCATCTTCATCGAACTACTGCCAGTGGTAAAGTTACTAAACATGTCAGACCTTAGTAAATCTAAAAGTTACCATTCTCAACTTATGACAAAGCCAGGAACAAAACGAGGATTAGTATCAGGGGATGCCTTTGAAAGATGGAGACAATTGAAGGCGGAGAAGATGCTTTCATTTGACGCCAAACTTGATCATTTCCTTCTTGATGGGTAAGTAAGGCATTTATTACTTGTAATAAATGGAAATGTACATCTGGTATGTAAACTATATTGTCCAATACAGTCTATGATCTTGTCTAACAAAGCTAGTATGTCCCTGCAAACGAATGGTTAGCCTGTATGTTGCCGGTCAATGACACGGCGACATACAGGCTAGCCTGTATGTAAATGTGTCATCCAACTGACAAGGGCAACATGTATTTTCGACAAATAAGACCTACAGTATGTGGATATGGGTAGTGTCAGTGCTTATTTCCTTCTCAATATGCTGATACGCTGAGGAAATGGGTTCCAACAGTAGCACGGCTGTCATCGTGGCAAAGTGAAAAGTATGGAGACAGCCAAATCACATGATAAAATAATTCCTCATTCGTGTTTGCATATTGTGGACTACATCTACCAAGTTATATGGCAATCTGAAACGTTTGAAACAGTAACCTATAGGCGTACCTTGGTAAAATGTCTTCTCTTTAGTGTTGGAGTACATTAGGCTCCTAAGCATGCTCTACTTCTTTTCACCAGCATAACCATTGCTAGTGTTGGTTGTAGTTGGTTTTAGTCTTTGTTTTCTGATAGTACTGACAATAACCATATGATTGCCATTTGTTGTGATATTGTTTCGCAGGCATGACGTAATTCTTCTTGAAAAATTGCCTAATTTCTGTGTAAACTGTGTTGGTTCGAAATTTGTTATTGACAAAATGCTTGTCTATTCAGCTATTATGGTCCCAGCACCTCAACCCCTAGTAAGAGGCAGTGGAAGTTTGAAGTTCCTTGGAGTACCCCAGTCCATCCTACTGTTTCGGCTGCGTATCTGGCAACCCCAGTCAGGGAGGGGCGGGGAGACTACAGAATTTTGACAGTGTAAATTCTTACATATGGCTCCTTTAAAAATTATTTCAGGATATAAGGACAAAAAAAGCTTATTAGGTGGCCACAGGCACATCAACTATTAAAAAATGGTTACCTTATCGCCGTCCTCGCAGTTCATGACATTGGAGAAGGGAATCTCTGCCTTGAACATCTTCCTGCAGTGCATGAGCTGCACCAGTAAGTAGCACACGGTTTTGAACTTCATCTTTTTGGCGGGCTTGATATCTGAAAGAATTAATCCCGGGAATATCTGTGGCCAAATGAAAAAAGATGGAAACAGGGATTAAGTCATGATAAACCAAGCTGTAATAGATATTATGTAAAGGGACATTGCATAGCAAGTGTGTGTGTGCGTGTGTGTGCGCACTTTATCATTATCATCATGCAATTATCATTACCATGATTAGACTTTAACCAGAGAGTCTATAGAACAAAGTGGGTCAATCCCATAGGTCACATTAATGGTTTCAGGACTTCGTTTCTCATTCAAGAAGCTTTGTGAGCTAAGTAAAAGAGATTATTGCAAGGTTACACTCCATCCATATCATTCCATTAACTTGACTGATTGTACCTGAGCAGCACTTTATTTTGCATGACATTATAATAGTGGACCTGATTTAAAGAAAAAAGTACTGATATGTAAGTACATTCGAAAAGATACCAGGATATACCAATACATAATATCATACACATTGACCAACAAGGCCTGCTTTCAATTGAAACACACATATTCATAATGTACAATAACCATGATCAACATTTCTGTTTCCATCCAAGTTTGTCTGGCGGTCGTGATTTTGCAAAAATTAAATACAAATGAAATAATCCGTATTGTACAAAATGAACATATAATAATAATTTAGTCACTCATTCACTATATCACTGGGTACACCCGTTCAAATTAAACAAAGTCTAATTCAAAAGTTGCATCAAAAACAATATTACAGAGTTTTGAACAGCCCTGTAATGATTCAACTCAATAACATTTAATATCAATCAATTAGCGTATTTTTCGGACTATAAGGCACACTTAAAATTCTTTCATTTTCTCAAAAATTGACAGTGTGCCTTATAACACTGTGCGCCTAATGTACGTAATCTTTCTGGTTCTACTTATCCACCTTGAAACAATTTTATTTGGTACATAATGTAATGATAAGTGTGACCAGCAGATGGTAGTCACACATAGGAGATATGTGTAGACTGCAATATGACGGCAGTAAATAACACCAAAACTTTAAATGTTCCATTGAAAATAAAAAACCTTACAAATGGCGGTCAAAAATCCATCAAAATGTTTTAGTTAAACTTTGAAGCCGCACCGCCTGATAGATTGTCGGCCCATTATGGCTACCGTAGTCAGAGATACAAGTATTACTATGGTGTTTGTGTATAAGGACCGCAAAATGGCACCAATTAGCAGACATATTATCTGGCGTTTTGTTGTTTCACAATATTATGCAAAACCAACTTTTCTTACCTTCTGGTACCTGCTGATGTGAATTTGAGACCTGCATAAGTCCTGAAAATTTGCGCACACCCGCCACTTTAGTCCGTGCGACGCCATAGTCGATAAGCTTCTTCTATTTCTCTACCTTCTTGTTATGGGAACTTCATCCTCTGCTGTTGCCATTTCTAATATAAAGGAGTGTAAAGTTCTAACTTAGATCTTGCTATAGAAGCGCTCTACCAGTGTAGTGGGTTTACATAATTCACCCACGGAACTTTAGTTATTAGAGAGTTCCGGTTGGACGTTTTTTTACATGACACATTTCCGGCGTTGTTATTGCACTAGTGAGACCCGGATGAGAAGATGCTGCTCAATTATTGATTGGAGTAAAGTCTGAATGTCATTAAAAAAGTTAGCTCCATCTTTTGACACTTCTTCCCTCCTGTCCTTGCACGCTACACCGCTACAACAAAGATGACGGAGAGAAGACGCTGTCAAAGGTGAGCCACGTAAATAAGACTGCCCACAAAACGGCGCATACTGAAGCGACTGTCAGAAAGCGACTTGAAGATGATCTGTAAAACATAATCTATGCAACATTTTGACCAAACAACCACCATCACATGTTATGTAGACCACAAGGAAGTGTTTTACATTCAGAAAAAAATTATAATATGATCCCTTTAATGCGCCTTAAAATCCGGTGCGCTTTTTGTATGAAAATAGACCTGACTAGACCCGCTCATCGGCAGTGCGCTTTATGGTCCAAAAAATACAATATACTAATATTATCATTATACTGCAAACTAAAACCTATTTTAGGGCTTTAGCACACCCAAAATCATATCTTGCAAGAAATGTGTACACGTGTTCATCATGACAGGATGCAGGGAAATCATCAAAGAGCACAGGAAAAAGTTGTCGGACATTTTGTTTTCAGATCCCATTTTTTGTGAGGGCATGTGGAGATTGGGTCAGTTTATTTTTTTTCTTTTTTTTTTCATGTGTAATGTTGTAATAGGGGTCGTCTTTATTTAAAACAAGCTGCGGACCACAAATGGCCCACGGGCCGCACTTTGGGAACCACTGCGTCACAGCACCATGAAGTCAGTGCAAAATGGCGTTCGTGTGATTTCAACTTGTGTGTTTTTTTCGACACGAATAGCATTTTGGCAACGAAAACACCACTCGCGGCAAATACAGTCGGAAACAGCAACGCTAATCGTATTGTTCATTCTGCCGAGACTTACATGACATCCTTACTGCAAGATTTGTTGTCAAAGATCTTCTCATTTCCGCCACTAGCGAAGAACATAAGAGCCTGATGAAAATAAGCAGCTTGTTGATGCTTTTGCCACACACTTGCATCTATTTGTATGCATGGTGAACTCTGCAAATCTGTGATGAAAGATGCCACAGGCAGACCCCCCCCCCCCTCCCTCCTTTGCAGCCTCACTTGAATCCATTACAGCCTGGAAGTGACATCATACCGACATCAAATGTGCGTGAGCGCCATTATATCACGCTTGATGCTTCAGTCCGTACTATCTTTTCACTCCAAGGGTGCTTTTTTTGGTGCTGTAAGATTCTAGTTGAGGAAAAGCAACCGGGCAAAGATTAGCCTCCCTCACGATCGAGCAGAGTCTGACTTTCCACGTCCAGCTGGATTATCTGTGCACAGTACACCCTCAAGGTATTAAGGGTTCACTGTGGGCCACGGCCTAATAAAGAACACATCTGAAAGTGTCATGGTAATCATTCCCCAGGGTAATTGACACGAGGAACACATCGTGAATAGAAATCAAAATGCCCTACCTTCCGCCGGTGTGATGGCACTATGAAGAAAGTTTTACACATCGTGAATAGAAATCAAAATGCCCTACCTTCCGCCGGTGTGATGGCACTATGAAGAAAGTTTCAATCTCGTGTTTTTGGAGGAAGGCGTGGCGCTCGTGGCCGTTTCCTGGCTCCACCTCGTAGTCTCCATTCAGGCACTCAAGTGTAGATCTGGTGATGTGGACTTTTCTGAGGAACATAGCACAAAAATCTGAATACAAATCAGATATAATACATACTTCTTAGTAGGGTTGTACAGTATACTTCGGACGCCTCTCTCCTGCCCCACGACCCCGCTTGGACCCTGGACTTCCTTGCCTCTTCCCTCTTGCTTTGGACACCACCATTCAACACGCACTACAACGCTTCCTACAGTATTTACATATGTTACCGTATTTTTCGGAGTATAAGTCGCACCTGCCGAAAATGCATAATATAGAAGGAAAAAAACATATACAAGTCGCACTGGAGTATAAATCGCATTTTTGGGGCAAATTTTATTGATAAAACCCAACACCAACAATAGACATTTGTAAGGCAATTTAAAATAAATAAAGAATAGTAAACAACAGGCTGAATAAGTGTACGTTATATGAAGCATAAATAACCAACTGAGAAGGTGCTTGGTATGTTAACGTAACATATTATGGTAAGAGTCATTCAAATAACTATAACATATAGAACATGCTATACGTTTACCAAACAATCTGTCACTCCTAATCGCTAAATCCCATGAAATCTTATACGTCTAGTCTCTTACGTGAATGAGCTCAATAATAATATTTGATATTTTACGGTAATGTGTTAATAATTTCACACATAAGTCGCTCCTGAGTACAAGTCGCACCCCTGGCCAAACCATGAAAAAAACTGCGACTTATAGTCCGAAAAATATGGTAATTCCCGCACATAGCTTTACATTCAAACACATAGTAGCATACACACCCTACGTATTCATTAAACGCTCGAAAAATACATTGAGTTTGAGCTCCTGCTGTTGTGTCGTCCCCTTCCCCCGTACCAGTCTTAATAGTCGGTAAGCAAACCCAGAATTATAACGTACATTAGGCGCACTGGGTTATAAGGCGCACCATTGAGTTTTGAGAAAATGAAAGGATTTTAAGTGCGCCTTACAGGTGCTGTTCATATTATTAGAATATCATGAAAAAGTTGATTTATTTCAGTAATTATATTCAGAACGTGAAACTTACATATCATATCAATTCATTACACACATAGTGATATATTTGAAATGTTTATTTCTTTAAATTTTGATGATTAGTACTGACAATTACTGAAAATCCCAAATTCCGTATCTCAGAAAATTAGAATATTAGTTACGACTAGTACCAAAAAGTATTTTTTAGAAATGTGGGCCAACTAAAAAGTATGAACATGGAAAGTTTCAGCATGTACGGCAATCAATACTTAGTTGCAGTTCCTTTTGCCTGAATTGCTGCAGCAATACGGCGTGGCATGGAGTCGACCAGATGTTGAATTTAGGGTTTTCATTGGTTGTCAGCTATAATCATCTCCTTTTTGGCAAAAAACACTTGAAATGTATCAGTCTGTTTGGAATGAATGTATACATTCTACAAGTTTGACTTTCTAAATGGAATTAATGAAATAAATCAACTTTTTCATGATATTCTAATAATATGACCAGCATCTGTATAGTCCGAAAAATATGTTACATCATTAATTATAAATGATTAAATTTTTTCATTTACTTTGTACACCACTGCTATAGTGCATTGAGAGGCGACTTTAAAAAGCCAATAACATAATTTAACATACATTAAATGACTGTCAAAGTCAGCCATTAAAGAGACTGAATTAATCAATAATATAATACATTATTAAAGGGAAGTAATTAAATGAATTTATGACACCAAAAAAAGTCCACGGATTTTCAACAAGCTAATAAATACATTCGGGATCAGGACTACCCTGCTGGTTCATTCATCTCAGCCTCCCCCACCAAACGTCAGATAACCTTTCAAATGCGCCCCCTAGAGGATATGTGCCGTACTCTTCTCTGAGCACCATTTTTCACACAACAGCATTTAGCGTGACACAACTGGTACCGACCCAGGTAGACCGCCAGCCTCCATCACGTTGGCGAGAGTCACGTCATTGGACCACACGTCGTACTGCCATTTCCTGAGGCCCAGCACGCCACACAGCACCCGGCCTGTATGGAGCCCCACACGCATGTTCAGGTTGACTTCTGTGGCCTCTGCTACTGACCTGGAGGGTTGGTACAACACACTTGAAGGAGGGAGACTGGACATGACTGTGTACTATATAAATTAAGAGTAATTTAGAGTAGTCAGTGTTGAGCTTGTATAGCTGCTGTAGACAAGACACCAACTATTCACTTGTGTGGCCAGCTATTTAGACATCAACGGCTGCTCATTTTAAGTGGACAATCAGTCTATACCACAGGTGTCAAACTCTAGGCCCGGGGGCCACATCTGGCCCGCCACAATATTTTAAATGGCCCGCGAGAGCCTGGAAATAATACGCATTAATAAAATGATTAAGGTTTTTTTCCTAATATATTTGTTCTTTCCCTTTTGAGATTGAAAATCATGTACTGCATGCAATTGCATATCTTTTAAAATTCAGTATTATCAAAATCAAAATAATATATTATCGTGTATTCCAAAAATAAATAAATAAATACTGTACTTAAATATCTGCTTGACGTATGATTTCAAAACAAATTATCAATTGAAGTGAATTAATTAACTCATATTATGTTCTACAGATGGTGAATGTTTATATTCAACTTGGAGAAAGCGAACCACCAGGAACCACCATAATAAATTAAGGAGCCTTAGTTGGACATTTGTATGAGGATTGGGATAACTCTCTCATGAGAAGAGGCAATAAATTCTGACTTCAGAATGCAAAAGTGATAGCTCTATACTGGAGGAGAGACTCATGTTTATCTTAAACGTCAACTTGCAAATTATGGTATACATCTATTGTCTTCCC